>NC_068985.1:71916945-71919997 GCF_001194135.2 Octopus bimaculoides
TATATATAAATACACACATATTGCATGTGTATGTATATGGATATATACACACAAAAAAATAGCCAAAAATACTCCTATACACATACATGCATTATACTATATATATATTTCTCTCTATATTTACATGTACATACACATCATATATGTATTCCTTGTATAACCTTTTGAAAGATTTGCCATCTAATTGGCTGCCTCAGTAGGATAGGTAAATGAAATATAATTCCCCTCTTTCCTATTTTCTAATCAACATCTTCATCTACCTCATCATCATCATGCTCATCACCATTCTTTTCTCTCTCTCTTTATCTTAGTAAATAATGAGATTTAATTTTTGTTCTCACCTTTGTTATTTAATTTCAAATGTAAATTTCTCATTCATTGATTTGTCAACATTTACTTTACATCCTTCTACTTCTTCATCTCCTTTCATTCTTTATTTCTTCCTTCTTTTCTTCCTTTATTTCTTCCCATTTTCCTTCTTTATTTCTTCAGTATTTTCTTTCTTTCGTTTTGTCTTTCTTTCTTTCTCAATCAAACCCAAATCCATTTGATGATGCCATTTAGGAATGGAAACAATTGTTTCGCCATACTATAATCAGCCAATGTTATAAAAGATTCTTATTTAGGTTTGGTATTCTTTTCATTTGCCTATGTATGTATAGGCAATATATGTATGTCTGTTTGCCAGTGTATCTGAGAATGTGTGTGCCATTCATTCTTGTACTAAGGGAAGCCTTCCATTTGATATTGATTAAATTTCAGCTTCCATCTCACCCCCAATTTCGGTACATTATAATTCTTGTCATAGTGGTGGCAGTGCTGGTGGGTAATAGTAGTAATGGCTATTTTTGTGGTGGTGGTGGTAATGATTTTGATGGCATTAGTGGCTGTGCGAGTGAATATAGTATTCATATTATTAAACTTAGTTGTTGTTTTTGCTGCTTAACCCCAGGTCAGTACTTATCAAGCTGTCCTATGATCAAATGCTTTTCAGCCATGGCGATCCTGTTTTCACATTTACATCATAAATTCAAGACAACATTATTCGACATTCCTTTCCTTTTTAAAACAAGAAGATATGATTTCAAGGATGTTGTGTT
Source organism: Octopus bimaculoides (assembly GCF_001194135.2). Classification (NCBI taxonomy): domain Eukaryota; kingdom Metazoa; phylum Mollusca; class Cephalopoda; order Octopoda; family Octopodidae; genus Octopus; species Octopus bimaculoides. Next base: position 71,918,046 of record NC_068985.1, read on the forward strand.
TTTATTTCTAAAAGGTTACATATATATATATATATATATATATATATATATATGATAATAATCCTTTCTATTAAAGGCAAGGCTTGAAAGTTTGAAGTGGGGCAGTAGTTGATTACATCAACCCCAGTGTTTTGCTGGTTCTTGATTTATCGTCCTCAAAAGGATGAAAGGCAAAGTCAACCCTGGCAGAATTTGAACTCAGAACATGAAGATAGACAAAATGCTCCTAAGCATTTTACCCGGTGTGCTAACGATTCCACCAGCTCGCCACCTTAATAATAATAACATTGATAATAATAATAATAATCATCTTTTTCTCCAATAAGCACAAGGCCTGAAATTTGGGGGGAGGGCGCCAGTCAATTAGATCGACCTCAGTATGCAACTGGTACTGGATTTATTGACCTCCAAAAGGATGAAAGGCAAAGTTGACCTCGGCAGAATTTGAACTAAGAACGTAAAGACAGATGAAATACCGCGAAGCATTTTACCTGGTGTATAATATTTCAGCCAGTTCGCCACCTTAATAATAATAATAACAACAACAACAACAAACTTATTGTATACAGTGCTCAGGTGCACTACAATTCACCAGAAAAGTAACCAAAACTGCATGAACAGTACATAGAATATACACAGAGGTTACAGCATTGATATTGATTGTTTGTGTTTAGTCCTCTGTTACACGTAAGAGACAAGATCTGCCTGTGTGGCCCATCTCTGATCAAAGATGATTTAACTATTACCAACTCATGATTTGTATTTTAGGCATAATCTATTTAGAACCACAACATTATCTGAAAGTTTTTTTTATTTGGTGCTGAGATCTACAGCATTGAGGCCTGCATCATATTCTTCACTGGGTTAGCTATGCGATTCGGATGCCAAGTAACTGGTTCCCAAAGATAGTCCACTTTAGCGATATCAAAACTGGAAGTAGGCTTCAGGGACTTCCAAAACTTCATTTTCCTGATCATCTCAAGCAATCTCATTTCATGTGGTGTTTCTCCCAATCAATTGGAACCTCTAGCTGTTAAACAGAATACATGGAGGGCTATGGGTGACAATGGAGTAGAACACTTTTAAACTGAACGCAGGAGACTGCATGACGAGAGGAGACATAATCATCAACCTCCTGCAGCTGTTGTTGAGAGTCATTTTCAGTGCCCCTCGTGCCTCAGGATATTGGCCTTGTCAGCCACATCCTCTCTTACAAGAAACAATGTGCTGGAGGCAGAGGGGGATTAATGTCTTTGATCAATGCTGTCATCACCTTTGCTGAGCTGTCATAAGCAAAGTGTTTGTGTGTGTAAACACAAAAAGTGATTTGTTAATCCCTTCAGCTTTTAAATACTGTTCTATGAGACTATGAATAAATGTTGTGAAACTAACTTCTTAAACACACAACTATGTCAGTGCATAAATATGTATATGTGTCTTTTTGTATGAGTGTGTGTATATATATATATATATATATATATATATATATATATATTACATGACCGAACGCCAGCGTCACCAATTTTGTAAGTAGTTATCTCAACTTTATATTTTCTGACACGACTCCATCTCTTTCTCTATCACTTTTTCCCCCTCTCTTTACCCATCTCGTTCTTCCTCTGTTACTACTACGTATCTCTTTTTCCCCCCTTGTACTTCCTCTCTTCCTATTTTCCTCTTGTTGCTCACCTATTCTTCTACTTCCTCCCTTTGTTTCTCCCTCTACCACTCTCTCTCTCTCCCTTACACCGGCATGGTCACATGCTTCCGGTCACTAATCCTTTTCTTCCTTGGCTATCGCCGAGCAAACACGCGAACTTACTTCGTCCCCACTTTCAAGTTCGTGCCTCACAGCGTTCATACACACATAATTTTTCCCGTCTGGCCGTATAGCCTTTTCTGTTTGTTTTTCTGTCTTGATTTTTGTCCGCCATTACACTCCTCCATGGCAC
>NC_068985.1:71920217-71921233 GCF_001194135.2 Octopus bimaculoides
ATATATATACATAAATATATATACATATATATATACATATATACATATATATATATATATACATATATATATATATATATGCACACATATATATGTAGGTATGTGTGTGTATACATATATATACATATATATATATGCACACACACACATACATATACATATATATACAAATATATGTATGTAGGCACGTATATACAAGTTCTTTTATGTATATATGCACATTTAATATATATGTTTGTATATATATAAATATATCTATGTATATATAAAGGTAAAGTTTCCTTCTCGAGCCGTACCAGTTCATAAGGGCTGGTTTCCTGGTTTCTGTGGTGTACATATTTCCAACATGGACTGGAGCAACATGAAACGAAGTGTTTTGTGCAAGAACACAATGTGTCACCCAGTCAAGGAATCGAAACTACAACCTTACAATCATGAGTCCAACACCCTAACCACTAAGCCACATACCTCCATTATATATATATGTGTACTTGTGGACACCAAACCTTTTACTCACCACTTACAACGTGCATAATATGGCATATCTATTCTAGAATTAGACAGACCATGATAGATTTGGTTAGATTTGTTGGGAAATACAAAAGCATTTAATACTTTCAGCGCTTTTTGTAGAGAGAAATATATATATATATATATATATATACACATATATATATCTGTAAAAATATGTGACACTTATTCAGTAGCTATTGCAAAAATGGCCAGATAACTGAAGAGATGGTGGCATGGGTTTCCGCCCCGGCATCCGATACTCAGAGTTTTATCATGGCTACCGAATAAGTTTCACATATCTTTACAGATAAATTCCTCTATTTACATATCGAGGTCTCTTTCTTTCTTTTGTTGTCTTTTCTATCAATACATACATACATATGCATATATACATATGCATATATATATATATATATATATCATAAATATAAGGGATCAGCAATTGAGTTGCTTCTCCAACATACTGAAAATTCAGAAACAGCAGTCAAAGAACTACTGATTCT
>NC_068985.1:71921243-71926640 GCF_001194135.2 Octopus bimaculoides
ATATATATGTATATATATATGTATATACACATGCACATATATAACAGGGAAGTCTCTAGTTACTTCCCTATTACTTTTGCATGCTAGTATTTAGGAGTGATATTTAGTAGTAGAATTTTTACATATATATAATATAAATGAACATATGTATATTGTTTTGTTCTATGATCGATTGCAATCATTGGACCATCGGACTGCAGCTATGATGAACACTCCTTTCAAAGGCTTATTCTCTCACATTGATCCATCTCTCCAATATTTATTTCATTGAGTTATGTTTGTTAAATCATTAAATTAAACATTTTGATACAAGATATTACTCTTTTTCAATTCCCATTTGTTTTTACATGAACACATATATAACCTCATGCATATACATATAAATGTTTAATTCATAAGTATATATGTAACAGACTTCCCTTTCTTTTTCTGCCTATCAAATTTCACTTACAAGGTATTAGTCAATCTAAAGCTTTCGTAAAAGACAGTTATCTAAGGTTCCATTCCACAAGAATGGTGCACAGAACTGCATGTTTGCAACATAAACTTCTTCACCACACAGTGAATCCTGCAGCCTTAATTAATACGTATATTTAGTTTAAGGTGGTAAGCTGGCAGAGTTATTACTGTCCCAGGTGAAATGCTTAATGGCATTTCGTCCACCTTTACATTCTGAGTTCAAATTCTATTGAGATTGACTTAGCCATTCATCCTTTTGAGGATCAATAAAATAAGTACCAGTTGAACATTGAAGTTGATGTAATCAATTTATCCCCTTCCCTGAAATTGCTGGTTTTGTGCCAAAATTTAAAATCATCATTATTATTATTATTTGACATCCATTTTCCATGCTGGCATGGGTTGAACGATTTGACAGGAGCTTGTAAGTCAGAAGACTGCCCAAGGTTTTGCTGTTTTGGTATGGTTTTTGCAGCTGGATGCCCTTCCCAACACCAACCAGTAGACAGTGCTTTTTACATAGCACTGGTGAGGTTTCTTTTGGCATGGTTTTTACAGCTGGATACCCTTCCAAATGCCAACTACTTTAGAGTGTGGACTAAATGCTTTTTACATGATGCCAGCAAAGACAAGGTCACCAAGTTACTTGCAAGACAAAGATCTTTTGAGAGGGAAGTGGACATTGGAGCGGGTGGCCTTGTACCAAGTGATAGGAGGTCAGAGTGTGACAGAAGGACAGAAACAGGCAGTGAGCTGGCAGAATCGTTAGCACGCCAGGCAAAATGCTTAGCAGTATTTCATCTGCCATTACATTCTGAGTTCAAATTCCGCCGAGGTTGACTTTGCCTTTCATCCTTCCGGGGTCGATAAATTAAGTACCAGTTACGCACTGTAGTCGATGTAATCAACTTAATCCCTTTGTCTGTCCTTGTTTGTCCCCCTCTGTGTGTAGTCCCTTGTGGGTAGTAAAGAAACAAGAAACAGGTGTCTTGCTGTAGAGAAGATACATGGTTACCCTGTCAGAAGGAGAAAGCAAGAGAAAGATTGAGAGAAAATGATCAAGAATGAGAGATAGTCAGTTTGGTACTAAAACAACAAATTTAATTTAATGTAGTTGGTTAAATTGACTGTTCTATATTAGTTTTTAGTAGAATGAAATGCAGTCTGGCAATATTTATACTCATAACTGATAAATTAAAGAAATATCTTTTAATGTACTTATACTTATGCTCTACATTTCGTGCCAAATTTTCCCTCGTCTAAAATTCATGACTTTGAACATAAGCACAAGACATTTTCTTTTTTTTGTCAGCTGGTGATAGTATTGTCCACTAAATAAAATTGCTCAACTGATTGTTATTTTTTCAATCTGGTCTTCTGAACATGCGTGACATTTTGAAAGACAGTCAATCTCAATGGGATTTGAATTTAATACCGTAATTAAATGTCTTACTGATTAGGCTCTGTAAATATCTTCTCCAGTCCAGAAACGAAAATGACAACACAAAGCAAATGAAATTAAAATATGTCTGGAGAATTTATATTTCTTTATTAATTAAAAAATAAAAGCAGTGGAATAAAGGAAATAAATCTGTTGGGTGTGATTTGCTTCTCTGCTGAAACTAAGTCTATCTTAACATATTGATGCCATTATTTCTTTCAAGTTTTCCATATGACCTTCGTATTCAGTGTCTCATTTGTCGACATATTTGGAAATCAGTCAGTAGCAAGACTTATGGCATACATAGATGCTACTTCATTAATATTTGTTTTTAAGTTCAGCAAGATATGGTCTCTTGATAGAAGTGTTAAATTATCCGACGTCCCTGAAGATGTCTGAAGAGATCAGGCAGAGTGAACCCGCCTACATGTCTAGTCTTCAAGACTCATTGTACATATTGCATATTGTAATACATACATACATATATATATATATATATATATATATATATATATATATATATATATATACACATACACACACACACACACACACACACACACACACACACACAGATAGATTTGGCTAGTTCTAGGTTGCTGACTTCACTATTTCAGACTGGTCTACAGAGACCCACTGTAAATGGTATAAATTAAATAAATATGACCCCACCCTACTAGTTATGACTGCAGACATGACTAGTCTTTGTCTTGCTGATAATTATGCATATATAGTCATTTATAAAGCTTTTAGGTACGTTTTCAACTCCAATTTAATCTGGATTTTCTTTTCTTTTTTGTTCTACATTTAATTTTCCATGTTAAGTTTTTGTCGGAGGAAAGTTTTTTTTTTTTAGGAAAATTGTTTATGATTGGTTGCCCTATCTACTGATCACTCAGCCATGAATCAAGGAAAATCTCATGTTTAGCTGGGTAGACTGGAGTAAACAGAGATGTAAGCCTTGCTCAAGAGTTCAACATATTGGCAAAGCTGATGACGATGTTTGTAGTAATACACAACACCATAACATCACATCAATTAGTTCAAATATTTATTTCAGCATAAAAACAGGGCCCAAATATTTTGAGGGAAGGATCAGTCAATTAATAAGGCTTATTTATCAACTTTGGGAGGATCAAAGCCTGAAAAGAATCCTGTTGGGATTGGAATTCATTACATAGAGGAGGTAGCTAAATACTAGAAGACAGCATGTCCAATGTTTCTGTTGATTCAACTAATACCATTGAATCTAAAAATTGAAATATCAAATCATAGAGAAAAACAGAAGTGGTACCAGAATTCTGTTTAGACCAATATATATTTTCCTTTGACAAAACTAGCCCATCAAAAGCTTTAATTGTGAGATAAAATCATTCTCCCAGTTTAACACTACCATTTGGCTCATGGATGCTTTTAGTGGAATCGATTTTGTTTCAAGAATTCTGGCTAGGATTATAATCTGAGGATATCTTCCTCCCTTTTGACCATTTGTCTTGAAGGCCCTAAAGAAAATCATGAGCATTATCTTTCTTCTTTCCCTGACTAAACCATAAAATAATTGTTTCTGATTTAAGTTGAAGGGGAGGTTGTGATCAGTATCATTCACTCCGGTACTAGTCTAGTAGTTTATTTTATCGGCCCTGGAGGGATGAAAGCAAAGTTGACCTTGGCAGGATTTGGGCTCATAATGTGTAGACCCAAAGCAGTATAGCAAGCCATTTTATCTGATGCTCTAATGATTTCAGCCAGTCTGAGCCTTAAAAAGAATAGAATGATTAAAAATAAATCCTCATTATATTTTAACATTATTATTAACCATGAGGAACAACTCTCTCTTTACTCTTTTACTGGTTTCAGTCATTTGACTGCAGCCATGCTGGAGCAACATCTTTAGTCGAGCAAATTAACCCCAGGACTTATGCTTTGTAAGCCTAGTACTTATTCTATCGGTCTCTTTTGCCGAACCGCTAAGTGACGGGGACATATACAAACCAGCGTTGGTTGTCAAGCAATGCTAGGGGGACAAACACACGCTCACACACACACGCACACATACATATATACGACGGGCTTCTTTCAGTTTCCTTCTACCAAATCCACTCACAGGGCTTTGGTTAGCCCAAGGCTATAGTAGAAGACACTTGCCCAAGGTGCCACGCAGTGGGACTGAACCCGGAACAATGTGGTTGGTAAGCAAGCTACTTACCACACTGCTATTCCAGAGGCACTGTGCCATATCTCAAAAGGATTAGCCTCAAGTCAGTCCTGATCAAACACATCTGTAATCAAAGATATTTCAGCCCATCTCTTTATTTCTTTTCTATAATTTCATTTACATCTTAGGTGTGTTATAGGAATTGACTCCAGTAGTTGAACAGATACATTATTCCATCAACCTTAGAAGGATTAAAGGCTAAATTGACCTCAATGACTTTGAAATTTAGAACATAAAGTGCCATAACTGAATACCACGGGTACATTATCAGATGTGGTTAAAATTCTACCATTTTACCACCAGCTCTCTTCTTCAGATGCTGGGCATTTACATTACCTGATATTCGTTTTTTTTAAAAGATGGCACAGTGGTTTGGAAGAGATTTTTCTGCTATTTCTTGTATGTTGAGCAATTGTATAAAGATGCTTTCAGGTCATTATCTATATTTCTCTTGTTGATTAACCACTAATCCAGTCCTGATTCTGCAAACCTACCTATGATCAAATACATTTCTATCTTGATCACCAATTTTTTTTTTCAGATACAATGTATTAAGAATTATATTGTCCACTGTGTTTTTATTTTAAGACTGAAGAGTGTGATTTGAGGATAGATTTAGTTGCTACTTCTAACTGGTTGAGTGACTATGCAGAGCTGGTATAGGAACTTTTTAGTACCTGGGGTTATTTGTAAAGTACATAAGAACCTATGGAGAGTCATGTGAGTAAAAAAAAAAAAATAATAATAATAATAATCATTAATTTTATAAATTTCTATGTCTTCATATCAAATTACTGTTTTGGTCTTGGGGCTTAAATATTTTTCCATAGAAGTTTTTCTAATGTCACCAGCAATCAATTTCTTATTTGAATACATGCAAGAGGATTCCCATACCTGATATAAAGACTTTCTCATTAGTTCATCACTATTATTATTGGAACCATACAGAGATAGAAATGAAAAGTAAGAGACAAAGTGGTTTTAGTTCTCTGTTGTGCACACAAACTCATCAATGCAGTGTATTATGTTCTACAATGATGGGATGTTGACTTAATGTTCCAAGATTCTTCACCTGATGAAGGATGTTTCCCACATCCTTTTTGTATCTCAGCAATGCAAACAAACATTCAATACTCTACAGTGTTGCTATTGCTTTCAGTTCTGAGTTATACTAACCTATAGCACCCAATCACTGATGATAAACTCGGCTACCACTTACACACACATTCATCAATTCAACTATGCATATATATATATATATATATATATATATATATATATA
>NC_068985.1:71926698-71927236 GCF_001194135.2 Octopus bimaculoides
ATGCAATAGGCTTTCATTCAGATTCTGTCTATCAACTTTCACTGATGTGTGTGCTTGTGTGTAACCTTGTCTAGATTTACATGAAAAAACATGTTTAGCTGTGAAGAAACATTACCTTAGTTACAAATGAGGGTTGGCAACAGGAAAGGCGTCCAGCTGTAGAATATCTACCTTAATGAATTTTTTCTGACCCATGCAAGCATGGAAAAGTGGATATTAAATGATGAAGGTGATGATGATATATGTATCTATTCTTTTGATTGTTTCAGTCATTTGACTGTGGCCATACTGAAGTACTGCCTTGAAGGGTTTTAGTTGGACAAATCAACCCCATGGCTCATTTCTTAAGCCTAGTTCTAATTCTATCAGTCTCTTTTGCTGAACTGCTCAATTATGGGGGCGTAAACACACCAATACTGGTTGTCAAGCACTGAAATGGGGGACAAACATAGACACAAAGACACAATGACACACACACACACACACACACACACACACACACACACACACACACACACATACATATGTATATACATAT
>NC_068985.1:71927265-71931105 GCF_001194135.2 Octopus bimaculoides
TATATATATATATATATATATATATATGATGGGCTTCTTTCAGTTCCTGTCTACCAGATCCACTCTCAAGGCTTTGGTTGGCTCGAGGCTGTTGCCCAAGGTATCATGCAATGGGACTGAACATGGAATCATGTGGTTGGGAAGCAAGCTTCTTACCATACAGCCACTCCTGCTTGTTTTTATCATTGGCCTGCTGCCAATGATCAAATAGTACTTATTATTCTATTATTCTTACACTAAAACACTAAGATACAGGGACATAAACAAATCAATGACCGTAGCAAAGTGGTGGTAAGGATGACAACAACCCCTCCTCCACACACATACACACACACAACAGGCTTCTGCACAATTTCCGTCTGCTAAATTCACTCACAAAGCATTGGCTGACCCAGGGCTATGATAGCTGACATTTGCCCAAGGTACCACACCATGGGCGTGAACCCGAAACCACGCGGCTGCAAAGCAAAGCTTCTTAACCACACAGCTATGCTGGCCAGCACTTGTACGTACATATAAATTAAATATTTATTATCCAATGTGCACATATGAACATTCCATCACACACGAATACAATTTAAGACAACCACGTTTACTATGTTACCTACTCTGATGTCTGACTTCTCTGACACTTTAACAAACAGGACAGCTTGTATATATATTGAAACAGATGCTCTTTCTTCTCATGAACCTCCACTTAGCTAACTTTGCTACCTCTCTCCTACTTCATATCAAAGAAATCTGTCAGGTCAGTGAGATGTTGATGCCATCATATATATATATATATATATATATGTGTGTGTGTGTGTGTGTGTGTGTGTGTGTGTGTGTGCATCTAAGTATGTATTTATCTTTGGTATAGAATACTTGATTGAAATGTTAATTTAATATGTCAGTCTTGGACAGGAAATTAATTTTCTTCATTAGTTTTCATAATCCAGGAAAGCATGATTCGACTAACCATACTGTAGACCCGCCTGTCCATTATTATCCTGCAATTATGACTGGTCAGGGGTAGTGGTGGTGTTAATGAAGTTAGCTGTTGTGGCGGTGGTGGTGGTGGTGCTCGTTATTGTTGTTGTTGTAGTATTGGTTTAGGTGGGGGTGATAGTCATTGCTGTAATACTAGTGGACATGGCAGTGTGAGAGGTGATGTTTGAGTGGGTGATATAGCTTTGGAGGATTATGACAACAACAACCAACACTGAAGATGGTGTTGGTGGTGATGGTGATGAAAATGGCAGAAGTCTTTCTGCTGGTGAGTGTTGGTGTAGAGATTCTGTAAGAGCTTTATTCAATATCAGAAAACAGAAATATTTCCTGCTCTTGTACAAGTTCACAGTGTGTATACGCAAGGGTCACTACATTAATTTTTCTGTGTATGTGTGTGTGCATGCATGCACATACATGCATATGTATGTGTATGTTTGTGTATGTGTGTGTTTGTGTATACGTCTTTGTTTATGGCAATGTATTTTGCATATCTGTCAACATGTCTTTAAAACCATAATGCTCATCAGCATAATAATGAAGGAGTGGTAGTGGTGGAAATTATATTTATCAATGGTCCTAGTGGCAGTATTATTGATGATGATGGTGATGGCATGATGGAAATTCTATTTATTAATAATATTGGTGATGGCGATATCACCAATTACGATGTGTTGGGAGGGGTGTGTATGTTTTCCTAATTAACTTGATTGTTCAATTCATATTTAATTTCAGTGACTTCCTCTTGTCTCTCTTTTCTCTCCTCTATCCCATTATTACTCTCTCTATCTCCCTCACACCCTCTTTTCCTCTTTCTCTTCTATTTTTTCTTGCTAAACAAGAAGCCCAAGAAGGGAACCTCTGTCGTGATGAGTGAACCTGGTTGAAATAGCAGCCAAATCTCCCTCAAATCCCACCCTGCCATTAAAATAAATGTGATATATTTAATAATGTAGTTTGTCCTTGATAAACTATTAATGAAACAAATGAAAAGTGTTCAGTTAGTAAGGCCTTTGATCATAATTCAGCTCAGTGAAAGCTAAACTAACCTAGAATAGTAACAGCATGGCTATCATCATCATCATTTAATGTCCGTTCTCCATGCTGGCATGAGTGAGACAGCTGGACAGGAATTGGCAAGGCCAGGGGTCCACACTACATTCCATAGTCTGTTTTGGCTTGGTTTCTATGGTTGGATGCCCTTCCTAATGTCAACCACTCTACAGGGTGTAATGAATGTTTTTTATGTAGCACTTTGGTTTTAGGATCTCAATTCTGTTGTGATGGGTGGGTCTTCTTCAGTACAGCAACAAGTCATCTGTCATCTCCTTTGTAAGGTTTAGCATTTTGAGATCAACCAGATGTTATTTCATGTAAATAACATTTGACACAGATATGTAATATGACTACACCACAATGATAATGACAATGATGATGGTTGTGGTGCTGCTGCTGCTGCTGCTGCTGCTGCATTCCAGTCACTTTCTTTGTGAAATGCTATGCATACAGGACCACTCTATCCCTTTTTAAATCATTAGTGGGAGATATGACTGTTATTTCTTGAAAGTTGAGAGACTATTAAGAGCAGTGGTTCTCAAATTTTTCAAAAACTTTTACGTGTCCCTTTACAGTTTTTCTAATGATTCTCAGTCCTCTATAAAATGCAGGATAATCAACATGGAAAAGATGATATACATTCATGTACCATAATTTTTGGACTATGAACCACGCTACCCATAGACCCATAATCCTTGAAAAACCACAACTTAATCCCAGCAATGTCCCTTAGGGACACAATAAATGCACATGAAAATATGGGGAATCAGTTGATCAATTGGTTACAAAACAAATGAGAATACCAACAGTACATGCAGAATCAACCATTATACTCACATATTTTCTATCGGCCAATCACACTTGTTTAGAGTGGCATGAGTTTTTCGAGGCCAATGACAAAAAAGGATGACAGCATGTGAAAAATTGGAAGTCTTAAATTTTTTAAACTTAACTGTCTCAAGCTACCATGTTTTCACGATACTTCAGCATCCCTTCACAGTCTCCTTAAAATCACTTCATGGTCCCCTAGGAGATCATGGACCCCAGTTTAAGAATCACTGACTTAGAGGCTATCTTGTAGATAACAGGTCACATATTGTGATTATGGTATGACCCACAAATCCAGCAATCTGGGTCCATTGTGTAGCCTTAGATGACTCTCAACAGTTTTATATGTGTATGTGTGTGTGTGTGTGTGTGTGTGTGTGTGTGGTGGTACTAGTGTATATAACACAATGAACCAATTAATTTTAATTAATTGTATATGGAATGCAATGTGAAATAATTGTAATCTTTAACTGTATCTTTTATCTTTTATTTGTTTTTGTCATTTGACTGCGGCCATGCTGGGGCACCACCTTGAAGAGTTTTTAGGGAAACAAATCAACTCCAGTACTTTTTTTTAAAGCCTGGTACTTATTCTATTAGTCTCTCTTGTTGAACTGCTAAGTAACAGGAATGTAAACAAACCAACAATGGTTGTCAAACAGTGGTAGGGGACAGACACAACACACACCACACATAGATATATGTATACGTATATATGATGGGCTTCTTTCAGTTTCCATCTACCAAATCCACTCACAAGGCTTTGATCAGCCTGAGGCTATAGTAGAAGACACTTGCCCAGGGTACCATTCAATGAGACTGAACCTGGAACCAAACTACTTACCACACAGCCACGCCTGCATCAATGATGAAAACACTGTACTTGTTTTGGTGTGAGATCTTTACATAGTTGCTCATTGTGCTAAAAGTGGCACCCATTTCCTTGATGTTGTACTCTACTATTTT
>NC_068985.1:71931115-71933307 GCF_001194135.2 Octopus bimaculoides
TGATGTTGTACTCTACTATTTTGAAAAAAGAAAGGACATATAGAATGATATATATATATATATATATATATATATATATATATTGTGTATGAAAAAGTATTAAAATGATGAGAAAATCTTTGAGTATAAACCTGCTCAGTCAGAACTAGCCTGGGGTTAAACGACAAGATCTATTTAATTAAATAACAAAGAAAACTTTTCAACAGTGATCAGAGTTTAAATATTTTCATTCAATCAAATATAAGCTTCAAAGACAAAATGAAGAAATTCTACATAAATCAATTAATAAAATTTTGTTTGGAAATGGTCCCTGGGGAGGACTGTTAATTTGTGCTTAGAATAAAATCGTGCAAATATTGAAAGAGAAGTAGGGAAAAATGTTTTGTAAATGATGAGGGGTAGAAAGGCGGAACAACAGTGTGTTTGTTTACATCTCTTGTAAACAATACATCCCTTAGCTTGATAGCTTCATCGATTTCCTGTGAAGAGCCAGTAGAATATAAATATCTTACTTGAGAAAACAAGTAGAGGCTGGTGACAGAAGGTGCATCCAAACATCAAACATTGTTTCAATAAATTTCATCCAACTCAAGACTGTATGGAAAAAAAGAGCAAGCCTAAAAATGATTTTGAATACCTGTATGTATAGACACAGATGTGTGTGTGTCTGTGTGTGTGTAACAGTTTGATAGATGCTGATGAAGCCCAAATTACACTGAAATCATGTGATACAACAGAATTGTCTGACTGTGCTGATGAAGTTTTGTCTGCCGATATAATCTGTTCTTTTTTTAGCACTTAACATCTATACATGGTGATTTCTCAAGACGATTGCCGCAGCCTAAAGTGTTTAAAACAACACATCCAAGTTATGTTAGATGTGCAAATTGATATTTGCTACAAAGGTTGTTTTGGTCTCTAATATCTATCTATCTATCTATCTATCTATCTATCTATCTATCTATCTATCTCTCTATCTATCTATCTATCTTTATATATATATATATATATATATATATATATATATATATATATAAACTGTATATCTTCATATCAAAAAAGCTCTACTGATCCACTGCTTCAACCCAAAAATCAGTAGTCGATTAGAGATGGACTGGTGGTTTCTATGAATACATTATGGTGGCTATGACCAACATCATAACATACACCATCAGCACTATCTTTCACCACTACCACATGAAAATATGTCACAACAACCACGACGAACAGTTGGAGAGTTACTGCTGTTAACCTAAACACTGAGAAGCTTAAAATAAAATAATGTGACCAATGTAAATGCCTTTGCGCCCGAAATATAAAGGTTTTTTTTGTTTTCTTTGTAAAACTTTCTGCATTGTTAGAACCTTTCTTTACTTCCCTTTTCTTTCATTTTCTACATATATGTATACATAGAGAGAGAAAGAAGATGGAGAACAAACAAAATGTGGAGTGAATGAGAAATGAAAGAATCAAGATGCAAGATGTTGATGAAATGGTTGAAAAGGAAAGATAATAGATATATTAAGATCACTAACAGGAATCCAGTTGTACGCAGCATCTTGCTTTGCCTGAAACATTTACCGACATACTTTATTCCATTACATTTAAATTAATATATTTTCTCAGAAAACAATCTTCTATTAATTCACTAATGAGTTAGATATCTTCTTCAAAGGATACATATATTAAATGAGAACATATGTGTGCCACCTGCTCAATGCCTTTAGACCATTAACCCAGGAGGTGGGTTGGTAGATGGTGGTTCAGTGCTTTTTCCCTTTCTCTCACTCTCTCTCTCTCTCTCTTTTCCCTTTCTCTCACTCTCTCTCTCTTTTCCCCTTTTATTTATATATGTATGTATATGAAGGTGCATGGCTTAGTGGTTAGAGTGTTGCGCTCACAACTGTGAGATCATGGTTTTAATTCTCAGACCAGGCATTGCATTGTATTGTTGAGCAGAACACTTCATTTCAAGTTGCAAAACATTTCATTTCAATCAATTCGTCATCTGACATGTTGCACATGATGCACCTGTACAGGTAATGTCAATTTGATTGGAGGGAGTGAGCTTATGTGAATACAAACATTTGATCGCTATAAACAAATCATTTGTGTGGTTATTCAGCAAGAAATTGCAGAATCATCATACATCATCTAAAGATGGGAGAGTCCATGATATATATATATATATA
>NC_068985.1:71939458-71951878 GCF_001194135.2 Octopus bimaculoides
TATATATATATATATATATATATATATGTATGTATGTTTCTCTCTGTTATTTTGTTTCTTTTTGTCTATATATTATTGCTATAAAATTTGTTTAATCACAGTTTTGTTTTCAACTTTGTCATGGGTTGGATTGGTCTACAACTTACCAAAAATGTTACTTTTCTCCAATTTTGCATCATATGTTGTATTAGCCTTAATATATTGAAATATAAACTTTATCCTTTTATCATCATCTTTAGCAGGAGCATCATCGTCATTATTTTCTCGTCCAGTATTTTTCCAAGGTCCCCTTCCATGACAAGCATCTTTTTCTCTTACCACACAAGACTTAATAGACGTGTAATAATTACCAATTTACCAAAAAATGACTCTGTTTTAGACTTTACTGCTTGTTTGCCACCCACCATCTTATAGTAGCTAGCAGAACCATCTACAAGGTCACTACTTGTTAGAAACAGCAACTAAATCTCCCTCAAATCTTACCTCCCATATGTCTCATGAAATTATGGATCTGCATTTGGATATTTCCTCTTCAAATGTACTCTTTTAATAGTTGTGTGTGTGTGTTTCCATGCACATGCATGTGCATGTTTGTATGGGTATACATACATAAAGCCAATAGTTTCTCATGTAAATCTCTCCTCTCTGTGTCACTGATGTTGTCCATCTGAATGTTATGAGCCAACTCACCTCAGCACACTAACAATTCAACCAGTCCACTGCTTTGGAGTAATTCTATATTCATCAACCCCCAAAAGGACAAAAGGTTAATATAACCCTAGCAGGGTTTAAATAAAGTCTACATAGAAGATAGAAATTCTGTTATTGGTTCATCTAGAAATTTTAGTTGTTTACTATTAGTGTTTGCTCTCAATGAGTAGAACTAGCTGTGACTATTTCTATTTTGACAGAGTCCATTATTGGCTCATCTCAAAACTGTTCAATAATTTGAGCTGTCTTGTAGTGCCAAATTAAAACCTCCCAACAGAATATAATGACTACACTCTTGAAAAAGATTATGTGACATAGTAAAACAACCAGTTATACAGTGAACTCTATGCTAAAATAAAGACACTTTAAAAAGAAAACGATAAAACAGCTAGTTGTGACCTCATTGTCAAATAACACACTTTAAAAGAATGACATTAATAGAAAGTCATTTGTGAAGTGACCTCAGTGCCTCACTACACGTTCCCTTAACCTTTTTGTAACTATATTTCTGTTAAAATACACTGCCATTTTTCAAATTAATTTTGAAAATGGTGAAGAATTTAGTAAAATTACTTTGTCATTATTAAGCTGCTGTTTGGTACTTAAATTAACATAAAATTTTAATGGAAGATTTTTAGATTATTTTGAAACAAAGAAAAAATGTTAAAAAAGGAATTACACACTATAAAATAGTCAGTTTTGAGAACTGATCTCTGTGCCAAACTAAAGAATCCCTTTTGCTAATGGAGTAAAATAACAAAAATATCAATTACAATAGTAGTTTCTTACATAGGCACAAGGACGAAAATTTGAAGGATTGGGATAGTTGAGTAAATTAACCTCTGTATTTAACTAGAATACATCCGTCCACACAGATTGGGAGATCAAGGCAAATTGACATAATATTGTTGTCAAGGACAGATGGGAAGAGGTGCTTCCTCATCGAAGAATCCACCCCAGCAGACAATATTAAATGTCAGTTATGAAGATCTGGATATTGAGACAACCAGAATGTGGGGACTAAACATAGAAATAATCTCTACAATGAAAAGGAGTGATGTGGGTGGTGTTTTTCGGGTATTGTTAAAAATGCAGATAAGTACATAACCAAAATGCCAGGTTTTACAAATATGCACAACATAGAAAATACCACCAAAAGGCACTGCACACACATTATGCAGACATATTACCTTCAATGCACACAAATTACATATTATATATCACTACACGACACAATAGAAAATACAAAACCAAAATAAAAACACTACACATACCCAAGGCACACAGAACTGCTCTTAGTTTTGCAGTAAAAACAAGAAATAAAAAATGGCTACAGAAAAGAAACGACATTAAAACAGTTAGTTTGTGAGGTGAACTTGGAAGTTTTTATGTCTCCAAAATGTTACTGCTGCCACAATCACCACCACCGTCATCACGACCGCCACCACCACCATCATCACAACTACTACCGTCATCATCATCTAGTCATAGGCATGACATTGCCTTCTACAGCATTATTAAAATTTATCACACTGTATGCACTACATTCCTTACAATCCTATACATCATGTCAGTCCATAACTCTCTAGTGGCAAATAATTCATTTACATGATTTCAATAGCAACATTTTGCTGTGACAGCAAACATAGCATGGCTGTCTGTTATGCTTTGTAGTTGAGCCTAAATCTCTAGGTTTATTTAACAAATTTGCAACTAATATGAAACCTTTATATATACATATATATGTGTGTGTATGAGTGTGCTTATATATATATATATAAACATATATACTCACTCTCTTTCTCTCTTTTTCTTTGTGTTTCTCTTCCTTGGTTTCAGTATTATTTATTTTTGTTCTTGTATTGTATTTGGTTTTGCATTTCTTTCTCTTTTGCTTGTTGCATTTTTGTTTTTTTTCTTTCTCTCCTCCCTGTAACTGCCTCTGTTCTAGTGAGCAGACTTGATGGGATCAAAGAGATTGAGTTTGAAATATTCTAATAGGCTGGAGAGACTGAAGGTTATTTATTCATTATCAATGGTTTGCCTTCCTCTCTCTCATTCTTTCTCTCTCTCTCTCTCTCTCTCTCTCTCTCTCTCTGACATACCTCTTCCTTCTAACCTCACTATCTCTCATTGCATTTTTGTCATTTCTAATGAAAACCCAAACTAAATAATAACAACAACAACAATAATAATAATGATGGTGATGATTTCAAATTTTGGCACAAGGCCAGCGATTCCAGGGAGTGGGTAAATCGATTGCATCGACCCCAGTGCTCAGCTGGTACTTATTCTATTGACCCTGAAAGGATGAAAGGTAAAGTCAAACTTAGCTGCATTTGAACTCAAAATATAAAAAGGACGAAATGCCGCTAAGCATCTTACCTGGAACGGTAGTAATTCTGCCAGCCCGTAGCCTTTATAATAATAATAATAATGACGATGAAGATTATGATTTCTAATAGGAGCACAAGGCCAGCAATTTTTGAGGGGTGGGATTTAGTTGAAACCATTGACCCCTGTCTTTGACTCATATTTCACTTTATAGACCCTGAATTTATGACAGACAAAATTGACTTCAGCAGGGATTGCTCTCAGAACACAAAGGTGCCAGAATAAGTACTGCAAGGTATTTTGTCTGACACTTTAATAATTCTGCAATACATTGGCACATAGCCCCATAATTTGGAGTGAGAACTGTCAATGTAATTGGTTCAGGTTTTTGATTTTATTTGTTACTCGCCCACAAGAATGAAAGGCAGAATTGGGTTTAGCAGGATGTATAGCCAAAACAATGATGATGATGACAATGATGAAGGCAGTGGGTGGTAGTAGTAGTAGTAGTAGTAGTAGTAGTAGTAGTAGTAGTATAAATACACTATGTATAACTGCGATGATGATGATGAATAATCTTAATAACAGTTTTATGTTTTCATTCATCATCATCGTTTTATACCTTGGTGAATGATGATCTGGAAAATAGATTAATGATAAAGATGATGACGAATGTTGTGAATTTTGATGAGTGATGAAGAGGTTGATGATGACAATGATGACAATGATAGTCACCAATCACTATGTTCCAGACAGAAAGAGCACCAACATTTTTTAAATATTTTTATTGCCAGCTTAGACATAAAACTCAGCTAACAGAAACAACAACAAGAGCAGCAACAACAGACATTGTTGATATTGTTGTTATTATTATTGTATCTCTATCCTACACCTCTTCCTTCTCCTCCTTAGCCAGTCTTTAACCAATTGATGCTTTGCTGTTGCAGGATCAATAAAAGATAGAAAAGTGTCATTAGCAAAAGGCATTTAAACAGCTGCGATAGTAATATAATCCTTTTTTATGTTCTAGCCTCTTACATCAAACATTCAGTGACCATTTCCTCCTCCACCAGCACCACCACCACCACTACTATCGCGATTACCACCACCACCACCACTACATCCATTACAGCATTCCCAATTAAAAGAGCAGCATCAATGACCACACCTTCACCATGTGACCCACATCATAAATCAGAAGAAAAAAAAAACAAACAAAAAACATACAGTGTTACTGCAGTTTTATCTGACAACATCTAACTTGTATATGTTTGCTTGACCCTCTAGAAACAACAGTGAAATCTCTCTCAAATCAGGTTACATGACTGTCTCTTCTTTTTAAAATAGGAATAAAAAAAAATAAGAGAATGCAGTGTGGCAATATATTCATGGATATTCACAAAAGAAAAAAAAACACTTTAGTGAAGGCTAGGAAATCTTTGATCATAGGTCTGCCTGATCACTGCTGACCTGGGGTTAAGCAACAACATGTAGTCCCCATCGTTAGACTTTACAAGAATCTTGTTGATATATATAAATATATATTACAGTTCTATATTTAAGAGATGAGGAATTATGTACATTATTTATATTTGACGGATATTTGTCCTCATCTTGTTTGTTGTTAACACGTTTCAGCTGATATACCCTCCAGCCTTCTTCAGGTGTCTTGGGGAGATTTCAAACCTGGGTTATCATTCCTAAGGTATTTTTTTATGTTGTTGTTGTTGTTGTTGTTGTTGTTGTTGTTGTTGTTGTTGTTGTTGTTATTATTTTTATTATTATCATTATTATTATTATTATTATTATTTAGACAGTGACCTGAATAATAATAATAATAATAATAATAATAATAATAATAATGATAATGATAATAATACCATCGAAAAATACCTTAGAAATGAGTACCCAAGTTCGAAATTTCCAAAAGACACCTGATGAAGGCTGGAGAGTATATCAGCCAAAACGTTGTGTTAACAACAAACAAGATAAGGATAAATATCCGTCAAATGTAAATAATGTAAATAATATAAATATATATATTATGTATTAACAGTAAGGTTTCAACAAGTAGAACAGCACTCGATTAGCAAAGAGAGTTAAGATAACATTATAATAAAAGCCATAAGTCTTGTTAAATACAGCTACCCAGGTTTTTCTGATCGAAATAATTTATTTCACTATTTTTCAAGCTAGAACAAGACCATTGGTCAGTTGCCTTTTGAGCAGAGAATGTTTAAACAAGAGAAACTGGTAAGGAAGAAGACAGTACAGCTTGTTTGACCATTCCATAGATTATTCCATTACACATCAACTTTTCTCTAAGGAGAAGAAGCTTGTAGTTCTCATTCAACCATTCCCCACTTCTGGAGTGGAGGATTCTGTAAGTGCTTTGCCGTGACCCTTCTCACACAACAATATAGTTGATTCCAAGAGAGAGAGAAAGGGAGAGAAAGAGAGAGAGAGTAGAATGAAGTCCTGTATTTGATTGGTACTCCAAAGTTCAACTTCATGAGAATAAAAGGCAAAATTGATTTTGGCAATATTTAAAATCAGAGCCCTGAGAGCTGGAATAAATATCTCCAAGCAATCTATCTGACACCCAAACAATTCTGCCAATTTCCTGGTTGTACGTCTATCTATTGACCTGTCTTTGCATATGCACGCACTCACACGCACACATACATATGTACACACACATACTTTAAAGTATTGAGTAATTTATTTACTCTGTGTGTGTTCATTGCTTTAACAGCGTTTGTTATACTTTTATTGGGATTCTTTTTATTCATATTTTTTTTTTTAAAGTTTTGTTTTGACTTCTACCGCCATGCTTGATCATGGCAGCAGGGTGGAGAATTCTTTAAAACATTTTTCCTTTTGGCATTTGTTTGGTGTGTGTGCGTGCGTGCATGCGTGTGTGTGTGTGTGTGTGTGCGTGCATGCGTGTGTGTGTGTGTGCGTGTGTGCACATGTGTGCATACATGTGTATGTGTGTTAGATATATCAATGCAATCATCACCTTCCTATCTTGACAGCACTAACAACTGTAGGTCAAAATATCACATTGCATCATTTCTCAGAGCAGTCCAGTGGCCTGACTTAATAGAGTGATCACTCTCTAATTTAAGTCCTGCCATTGACTCTGTCCTCATTTCACCCATCATTGGACATTTCTAATTGTGGTTCAACGAATGTGGGCTGGTGTGGGTTGTATGGGTGTGAGTCTCACTTTTGTTTGCCATGGCATGCCTTTGTTCTCTGCTTCCATACATCAAAATAACTGGCTCTTTATTTAATTAAAATAAAATGCCAACTCTTCTTCAACTTTACTTTAGTATAAGCTGTGTTGGCCTTTGCTGGTGTTTGTTGTTGATGTTACTGTTGTCATTTAACCTCAGATCAATCCTACTTCAGCTAGCTTATAATAAAAAAAACAAAAAGCATCCCAGCCATAACTATCCCATTTTCAATGGAAACAGCAGGTCTCTGACCACATTAGCCAGTGTTCACTTTTGTAAACACTACAGGATGAATTGAGGGAGATTTTACTTTATTTTTAGCAGATAATAATAATAATAATAATAATAATAATAATAATATTCTGCCCAATACCACAGATTTGCTTGTCAGTTGTCTGACCATAACCAATTGAACACACTCCTAAGTGACTGACGATATGTGCATCTCTGACCACAAGCAGTAGTTGGGGAGTATCATAGCTTATGTGAATTCTTTGGGGTTTGAATAATTTAATTCTGAGAACATGGTTGTTTTGTTCAACATCCTTAATCCTTATTCAGGGACCTTTTGAGCAGGATGGGCTACTCGACCAGAAGAAAAATTTAACAGGGCCCCCACCTGCAAGATCATATGGTATAAGATCACCATATGGTTGTGATGCATGTGCCTGGTGTACCCCTATCAGATAGGTAATCATGATGGGTGTATTAGGTTTTGTATATTTGTACCCCAGTGTTACTTTGATGACATGTGCTGTTCTCTCGATCAATAATAATAATAATAATAATGAACTTATTGTATACAGTGCTCAGGTGCACTACAATTCAGTAGAAGAGGTAAGCAAAATTGCATGAACAATACAATGAATATGCAGAGAAAGTGAACAGTGAATAAGTCTTTAAAAATTAACCTACCAAATAGAGAATCACTCATTTGCTATTTTTTATTGCTTGAATCCTAACCCAAATTAGCCCTGTTCAAACAGATCTAAAATCATCTGGACTCGATTCATATATGTCTCAGTCATGACTTACAAGGAGGCACCGAGAAAACTCTATTGCATTCCTCCATGAAAATTCCATAGCAGTCACATAGCAACAACCAATGATACAAAGATGGAAGGATTATCTTCAAAACTGGATCAATATATGGCAATGAGAGTGGAGGTTCTATGTGATTGCTTAACCTGTAGTCAGATTCCCCTCAAATCATTTTATATTAAAAAGGGAATGACACATTGAATGATGTCATAGATATGTTATATTTTGAAGGCAAGAACATCATAGGTAAAACCTTTTTGGTCAGAGGTCAGTTTGATTAAGACTGACCAATTGGAACATAAAGTGTAACTCTGATTTCAATTATAATCACCATCGTTTAACATCCATATTCTATACTGGCATATTTTGGATGGTTTGACAGGACCTAATTAGTTCAAGGACTGCATCATGCTTCAGTGTTTGCTTTGGAGGGGTTTCTATGGCTGGATGGTCTTCCTAATGTCAACCACTTAACGATGTGAACTGGATGCTTTTTTTTTATGTCACCAGCACTAGTGAGGTCATTATACAGTTTGCAAGACTATGTATTTTGAGGTGACCGTATTCTGTCATTTTTTACTTTTTTTTATAATTTGTTAGAGAATGAGAGAGACAACCCTTAACCTGAGTAAGTTCTCTTAAATTGGGGAGGTTCGTGTTCAGTTTGATCCTCTGGGTGTTGATGCCTGTAGAAAAAGGAAAAAAAAAAGGCCAGGAGTTAGAGAGTTTCAGAGAACTGCAGTTCTAGAAAGATATCGACAAAGAGTGACATGGTTGAAAAGGAGTCCACAGCTGGAAAGGAAGAATTGAAGTGTTTAGTTTGGAGTTTGGAAGGTGTGAGCTGGTAAAGATGAAGGGGGAAAGAGCATGATCGAGAGACAAGTGGGTAAGGTGGATTGAGTAGGAGGTGGTCTTCAAAGTAGAAAAGTAGCAGAGGCCATTATGGAAACTGTAGAATAGAGTGGGTGAACAATATGTATTCATAAGCCAGTGATTGTAGTGAGTTGGTGAGTGAATAATATTTCTTCTTGGAGATGGTCTATGATATCAGTATATACAGTAAGAACAATAACAGCAGCATATATGATACATGGGCATATACTCTACTCTGATGTCAATCACAGAGGTTCAGCAATAGATTAAGCATGAAGTATTTTCTATACCTAAAACTTCTACATTCTGGTCTGGTTACATTCTATTTTCACCTTGTTTCACTTTGTCTTCTTACTTCCTCTGGTGTTAATTAATTTTTTTTCTTTTTTTACTTGTTTCAATCGTTAGACTGTGGCCATGATGGGGCACCACCTTGGAGAATTTGTAGTCAAATAAATTGACCCCAGTACTTTTTTTTTATGCCTGGTACTTAAAAAAAAAGCATTGGAATTTAATACAATCAACTAAATAAAAACCTGGTGCCTCACACTGGCTGAAGTCCAATGACTAAAACCCATAAGAGCAGTAAAATGCAATAAAAGAACATCTGTTGAATCTTTTGCCAGAGCTCATCATGATCATCATCATTTTCATATAATCTCCAGCACTTGGAATATTCAGCCAAAAACAGTTCAATGGGAGTCATTAAATGAATAAAAAAAATGACCTACATTTTTCCCCTTTAATAGTCATTTAGTTTGTTTTCTTTTCTTTAATGGTCCACCTTTTGCTACCAAAAGACCGACTATTCTTCTTGTCCTGAATGTTGACACCTACCCTCTGGCTCTAGACTTCAAATGAAATCTGTGGATTCTATTTCTTTAGTACACAACATTATTATTGCTTACCATATTCTATTTTCTCTTTGTATTTTTATGTTATTTCTTTTTTTTTTTCTTTTGATCTTTAGATTTGATTCTACTTCCATTTCTTTCATCTTTCATTTAATATAATTCTGCATTTTGGCAGCCAGTAAGACATCCATTACCTAATACAGGCATAGTGAAGAAGCTCTCACTATGAACGTACTCTCACACATGCGCACGTACACACACATACACACACATACATACACACACACACACACACACACATATGTACTGAGACACAAACACTGCATATGCAGAGATACACACTTATACGCATTCACATGCACAGAGGTTCATACAATGAAACAAACACTTACATACACACACACTCACATGCTCTCAAACTCATACATATGCACAGACTCTCAACACATACACACACATACACACACACACATGCTCAGACACTCATTCACACACTCAAGCACATAAGCACAAACACACACACTCTAACATTCACTCATTCTCAAGCTCACGTGTATAGAGCTATGCTGATACAAACACTTACGCACACACACACATTCATCCATCTATATGAACGATGACTGTGATTTAAAACTCTTTTATCACACATGGTTTAAAGGATTTTTTTATGCCAATACACCAGTAACCCTGGGTTTTCTCAGTTCCCACTTCTGCTCATCTTGTCTGTTCCTGATCTGCTCAGACTTGATGGCACCTTTTTGTATAAGCTTACACTTGGTAGAAGTCTCCGCAACAAGGTCTTCTGCCCCACCACTAACTCTGGATTAACGTTCAAGTCTTTTAGGGAGGTTTTGAGAGTATTTTCATAAGATTAACAGCGTCCACAAAATGATCAGTTCTTCTGCACTGACTCACTGGGAAAAAAGTGCTTTGAATATCAATTATTATCCACTCTGGTAGTCACACACACGCACATATGCGTGCATGCTGGGATATACACATTCAAACATATATGCAGGCATATATGAAGAAATATATGTATACAGTGAATAGCACATTTTCTCAGTCACATACATAGAGTGAATAACACACAGACATAATACACACACACACCACATGGCACTGATACAATCTTTCACTGATTTACTTTGTCATATAGTTCAGTATATCTTATTTTCTATAATGGTGGAATTAAAAAATAAAACAAACAATCTATTAAGTCTGAGTATTATTTACATAGTACAAAACATTAATTATCTTAACTCCTAAATCAAAAAAAAAAAAATAATAGTAAAGACCCACAAAATTATGCCCCTACTTTCACTTCAGTAGTTTTGCAAAAGAAGTGGGGCTAACAATGTAATATGATAAACAGAGGCTTCCTGTTTAATATACAATGGCACTCTACCCTAACAGCTTTTTGAGCCACATGTACCTTTATTTAATATTCTGCAACCATCGGCATCAGTTTTGATGCTGAACAAAAATATAGAATGAATTTTTCTCCCATTTCTTTGCTGGAGATAGCATCAATCTAGCATCACAGAGTAAGGTATCAACTTCAGATCTTAGAAAGCAGATACTATCAAGCATACTCCTGTGAGATTCTTCTTCTTTTTACTCGTCTGCCTTTTCCTTTTAAGTTTGATGAATCTAAAAATAGACATAAATAGTATCCTGCTGAATCAGCAGCTGAGACTATAGGTTCTTCACTAAATTGTTGGGACTCTCTATTGCAATCCTAATGATGAGAGACAAGCAAATAGGAGATCAAGGTGATTGCTCAGTCTTCTTGAAATAGCCAAAATTCCCTCAAATAACTCCTCTCATTTTACAAATGTAACTGATACATTATATAATGTAAATGGCAGGATGATCACAATTGCAGTGCTATTGATCATAGGCCTGATTGTTCAGGGCTGACTCGGGACTAAACAGCAACAAATATAGCTGCAGATATGACAACAACAAGGAAGTCATTACATAGTTGCTTGATATACCAGAAATAGTGACCATAGCTACTTCGAATAATACATCTAACAACCAAGAAAAAAGAACAAAACAAAAGGACACTAAAAATGATGCACTTCAATATACCTTAAAAAGTGGGATGGTCAGGGTGGGAATATCTGGATACACCCATATCATTACTCTAGGAATGACATGAGTGATTCCACCTTGGCTGGAATAAAGAGTTATAGGTTGTATTTGAGAGAGATAGCTTAAAACATTTACTGTATAACATCATTCATAAATTATGCAATAACCATCAGTTTCAGCCTTCTGTAAATATTTTATGAAAATTTAATACACGACACAAATTCATGACTAGAGGCTGATGTATATATGTATGTGTGTTTACTATGATAATGTACATTTTATATATGTGTGTGTGTTTTATGTATGTATGTATATATATATATATATATTTATAATTCATCATTTGACTGACTTGTCTAGGGGTTCTTATATATATATATATATATATATATATATATAGAAACCCCTTAACAAGTTAGATAAAAAAACTTTGGGGTAAGTATGAAGAATTTATACACTACTATAACTATTGGCTGGTGCCTGTGCATATATATATATATATATATATATAAATAATGAGTATATGCATATATACATACATGTATGTACATACCTACATCTACCTGTATATATAGATGCATATCTGGGTACAGGACGTTGCAAACAAAACGTAGACAAATGATAAACAGAGTACAGAAAACACACAGGCCACATAGAGAACATTTCCTTCATCAGCTGCCTCCATTCTAACACTGGCGTTTCAAAGAGTTAGGGCAGGACGCATCGATAAAATGGCTCTTCCCACAGACCTTAAATTAAATTTGTACCATAGAGGAATGTAGTGGCGGACAGAAAACAAGACAGGAAAATGAAACAGTGAAAATAAACAGAAAAGGCTAGACGGGCAGACGTGAAAAAATATGTGTATATTGAACGCTGTGAAGCAATGAACTGGAAGGAAGTGGGATGAGGAATGTTTGTGTGCGTGCTTAGCAATAGCTAAGGAAGAAAGGAAGTAGGGCTGGACACATGTGACCAGCGAGGGGTAAGGAGAAAGAGTGGTACAGGGAGAAAAAAGGGGAGGAAGTAGAAAATAGGTGAGCAACGAGAGACAGGGAGGAAGAGAGAGATATAGTAGTAACAGAAGGAAGAACGAGAGGGGGAAAAAGATACAAAGATAGATAGAGTCACGTCAGACTCTGATATATATCTGAAAGTCTCCCTCTTTTGTGCGTATATATATGTACATATTATGTATTTCATACCCAAACTATTATATTTAATATAATTAATGTACCTAATTTGTTTATCTGCATAATTGCCTC
>NC_068985.1:71952996-71968638 GCF_001194135.2 Octopus bimaculoides
AACTTCTCCTCTAGTTCTGATAGTGACTCCGCAATTAGGGCAAGGTCATCAGCATAGAGGAGCTCCCAGGGGCAACCTGTCTTGAACTCCTCTGTGATTGCCTGGAGGACTATGGTAAATAATAGGGGGCTGAGGACGGAACCTTGGTGGACCCCTACCTCTACCCGGAATTCATTGCTGTACTCATTTGATGTATTTGTGTGTGTGTATGTGTGTTTATATGCATGTGTGTAGATACATATATATATTCTGTACTCATCAAATGTAAATAACGTAAATAATGATCTTTATAGGGGATTGATTCTGCAAGGTAAATAATGGCTGTAAGAGGGATCAAATTGAGTGGATATAGAGGCAATTATGCAGATAAACAAATTAGGTACATTAATTATATTAAATATAATAGTTTGGGTATGAAATACATAATATGTACATATGTATACGCACAAAAGAGGGAGACTTTCAGATAAATTCATCATCTGAAAGTCTCTACCTTGTGTGTGAATACATAGATATATATTTTGTATTTCATATCCAACCTACTATTTCAAATATATTTAATATAATTAATGTACCTACTTTGTTTATCTGCATAATTGCCTGTGTGTATATCAGTGGTCATCTCCCATCCCATTTCAACCATCTACTACATCTGCCCTTCAACCCTACCTAATTTTTTCAGTTGTCACCGCCCCCTTGTCACAACCATTCCTCATTTCTCTGTCTGCCATACACTGTTGCAACATTTGTCCACACACACACTCCTCATTCCCCTGTCCCCACTCACATCTGCTCACCTTGTATCTCGAGGATTCACTCAGACACCATTTAATTTTCTGCTAATCCAGTATAAGATGTAAGCACAATGTTATATATAAACCACCATAGCATTTTAATCTATAGCTTTCGAAAGGAAATCATTATTGAGGAGACAACTGCTTTCACAGATACAAATGAGAGGTAGGAAGACAGACAGTATTTCTGGTATTAAGTATCTGTCTCAACTGAAAGCTTTATCTGAGCCAGCAAACATTTTATGAGAATACATAGTATCAACTGAGTTTCTGTTAAAGGTCTTGTGACATTACAATACCTATGATTTGTTTGAAAGGTTTTTGTTGTCTTTGTCACATATATGTGTGTGTGTAAAATATGCATATAACCCCCACCTCCCATATGGCATACTAGTGTACACTTGTGAAACTCATGTAAAGATTAAATAATTCATGATGGCATAATAAAAAATATCTAATTGATTTTGTGTTTTATTCTGCTCTCAGATATACATAAATGTATTTGTGTGTGTGTATGTGTGTTTATATGCATGTGTGTAGATACATATATATATTCTGTTGAGTCAGATTTTCCACAAGTGGATGTATAAAAATAAACTCTGTCTGTGTGTGTGTGTGTGTGTGTGTGTGTGTGTGTGTGTTACCTATATATGTAGGTGCAGTTTGGCCAAATGGTTAAGAAGTTAACTTTGCAATCATGAGGTCTCATGTTCATTTTGATTCTGTAGCATTTTGAGCAAATTCTATAATCTGAGTTTGACACATTGTAAATGAAACTGGGTGAACAGAAATGGTAAGGAATCCATCTGATGTGTTGTACCTTTAATTCAAAAGGTACAACCTTGTCATACACTGCATCTCTTTGGTTCAGCCTAAAATTACATAAGGGATACAGGAGCAGATAATTGATCAAACAAGTAAATTGCCATCATCGAACAATGGAAATCCACCATACATACATATTATTATTATTAAGGCAGTGAGCTGGTAGGATTGTTAGCACTTTAGGCAAAATGCTTAGCAGCATTTAATCCATCTTTATGTTCTAAGTTCAAATTCCACCAAGGTCGACTTTGCCTTCCATCCTTTTGGGGTTGATAAATTAAGTGCCAGTGAAAACACTAGGGTTGATGTAATCGACTGATCCCCTCCCCCGAAATTTCAGGCCTTGTGCCTTTAGTAGAAAGGATTATTATTATCATTATTATTATTATTAAGGCAGTGACCTGGCAGCTTTTCATCTAGCTTTATGTTCTGAGTTCAAATTCCACCAAGGTCAACTTTGTTTTTCATTCTTGCATGGTCACTAATAGAAATACTAGTAGAGTACTGGGGTCAATGTAATCGACTAACCCCCTCTTCCAAACTTTGTGGCCTTGTGCCAAAATTTGAGACCATTATTATTATCTCCATCGTCATCATCATCATTATGGAGACAGCGAGTTGGCAGAATTGTTCGCGTGCAGGACCAAATGCTTACCAGCATTTTCTCCGGTTTTGCATTCTGAGTTCCAATACCACCCAGGTTGACTTTGCCTTTCATCCTTTTGGGGGCCTATAAAATTAGTACCAGTTGAGTGCTGGGTTCGGTATAATTGACTTACTACATCCTCCATAATTGCTGGCCTTGTGACAAAATTTAAAGCCATTATTATTATTAGTATTATCTGGGCAAGAATGCACTCTGACAAGTTCAAAACATGCTGTTTGTTGCAATTATGATCCTAGAACTCCAGTTGTTAAGGGCCTACTCTACACATGCACACACACAAGCATACACTCTCACAAGTACACATGCACACACACACAAGCATGCGCACACACAAGCGCGCACACATACACGCACACAAGCACATGCACACGCACACATAAGCTTCTTGACAGGTTTAATGTAACATTTATGGTGGTGGGATCAGGTGAAATTCATGAGATTGAGACTGTAAGAGAGTAAACATATCAAGTTACATTTTACAGCTTTTGGACAACTGCTTTTGTATTCCATTAGGATTTATTCTCTGTTCTTATTAATTATTGATAATAAAAAACCATTAATTTTGTTCTTATTTTTGTTGGTGATGTGATGGTTTTGTGGGATTGTTACTGTATCAGACAAAATGCTTTGCAATATTTGGTTGCAACTCTTCATATTCTGAGTTCAAATCCCACTAACATAAACATTACCTTCCATCCTATAAACTAAGTACCAGTTAACTACTGGATTCAGTCAACATTTTCCTCTAAATTTTCTGACCTTGTGCCTATATTATAAATAGCTAGATCATTACCCATTGGTATGCTGCCAGTAAAAATATTTGTTAATCATGCATGTATCTTCATAAATTGTTGAAAGTAAAAGTCTTTTCTAAAGTCTGTGTTGTGTTGTCTGTATGTTGAAAGACATACAGAACCACACACAGCACCACCCACCCCAAATAACTACTATTATATGTATATACATATAGTCTTCTTTTGAAGTCTGTGTTGCATTGTGTTGACAGACTTGCTCTTAAAGTTCCCATGTTTTTAATCAAAACTTTTTAGTTACCAAGGTCACAGAACTACTTATCTATCTTACTCTCTCACTCAGTGTATTTTTCTCTAAGCAACAACTGTTTCTCCTCCTCTTTTTACCTCTCTTTACATAGACATTGTTACAGACAGACAGAGATCAGCTTCTCTTATAATATAAAATTATTATTTTCCATTTTTATCAAACACATGTTGGAATTAAATTATGCATATTCTATCATCATCTTCATTGCGACTGACTGTTGTTGGTGTTCTTTAACTCTGGACATATTCCAATTGAGGAAGCATATGATCAAAGACATTCTATCCATGACCATCCTGTTTTTGTTAGGACTATGTAGATATACATTATCCAATGCATTCCAACCTTATTTAAAATGTTGGAGTGTGATTTGAGGGGGATTTAGTTGCTATTTTTATCTTGTCAAATCACGACATGAAGGCACTTTCATTGGCTCATTACAACTATGTAATATTGTAGACGGTGTCACCTGCTTTTCATCTAATGGTTATTTCTTTTTTCTCCTCCAACAATATAGTCATTGTTATTACCTTCTATTTGTTTAGATAATTGTTTGTAGTCTTTATATCTCATGGCATTGTTTTCTTCAAAATTCAGCTGTTCTTGTTTATGCAAGCAAACTCTTGCAATTTCTCATTTTTATTTTATATATAAAACTTTCTAGTATTTATTAATAGCTTAACGTTTATTTATTTTCTTTTTTTACTCTCTTCCTTCCTGTCATAAATGATTTCTGACATAGGCTCATAAAAACAGTCCTAATATGGCGGGGGTGGGGAACATATAGTGAATTATACCAAGCTTAGTACTTTACCACCATTTATTTTATTAAGGATCAAAGGCAAAACTGGCCTTAGTAGCATTTGAACTCAGGTTGTTAAAAGAGATGTAAATAAATTCTGCTAGGCGTTTTTACCATTGCTCTACTGATTTTTCCAATCTACCACCTTCCTATTAATTATTGATCCATATAGCTTCCATACGAAGAAATTATTTAGCAACTTTCTCTGTAATGTTGTTAGCGTACAAGTATTTCAAAGACGCTTCATATAAACAGCTGTTGTTGACATCAGGAAATTTTCTGGGTAAACTAGGATGAGTGAAGTGCTGTGCTGTGGCCAGTTTTTCTAACTGTATGAATAGAACATGACTCTTTCTATTTAGCAACCAAATTTCCTTTTGCAGCCAGCTCTATTGTCTTTCAACTGATGTTCACCAACAGATCTTCATTCTATATATTCTGGATTCTCTCAAGAATCACCTTTCACACTGAACGTCTTCATAAATGATTCTCAATCTTACAGAGTTTCTTTGTTCTTTTGTTAACAATTCATTCTTGACAACTAACAACTGTTTCTCCTTTCTTCTCCACTTTTGAGTTCTACTCAGACAAAACTAGTTTCCATTCAGTTTTAGTTGACTTTTAGATCTCTGCTTTCTACATATAGCTTAATTGTGTGAACTACCGAACTCCCACCCCCTCTACCTACCTACTCCAAATGCTATTAATAATGCTTCTTTGAACATTTACGAACATGTGGAGTAAACTGCCCAAAAAGAAAAGAATGTGAGAAAACTCTTTGAATTTTCTAGGGAGCTTTTAATAGATTTTTATTGGTTAAAGATAAAAGGAGTCTGCCAAAATATTTACTATAGCTTTTAACAGGCAATTGTCCAATGTTTAGCTAATTATGAATTAACCACTAAGATTTTGTTGGAAATTATATTAAAAACTATAAGCAGTGATTTGAGAGAGAAAATAGTAACTTGTCTGCTTACAGAATCTGAACCTCATACCTATTACTTAACAGGAGACTATGTTACTAAATACACTACACATAGACTGCCAATGCTGTGAAATGAGGTACTTTAACCGATTTCACTATGCTGGACACGAAGCAAAATAACCTACCCTGCTAGGACTGAGTAAATGAAAATTATCTCCGAGATCAGAAAAAAAATATTATAGTTTCTAATTTAAGAAAATGGAAAGATAGAAGATCTGGTGTATAACAAGTTAGGCAGTCTACTGTAAAGTAATAAATGCATAGGTTTTGCTTTGTCAGTACAGAGTTGATCTTTTCTGGCTCAAATTTTGCTTATAATGTTTTAATATCATTTGTAGCAAATATTTCAACAAATATAATGGCTTAATTATTTCTTCTCTTTGTTAATTTAGTCCAAGACATCTTATATTCAAGCAGAAGAAGCCATATATGAGACAAGATATTTTATAATAACATTGTTGAATTCCTCAATATTTGTTGCCATATTTCTGGATAAAAGCTACAAATGTGACATAGAAAAAAGTCAAAAGAATATTGTATTGACAAGTTTTTGAAAAGAAATTAGTCAGAACTAATAAGTGTCTCTCATTATTAATGTTGTTGCTATCCTCCTTGAATAATATTTCATTATTTTTTGTTTGTCATCATTAAGGTGGCGAGCTGGCAGAATCGTTAGCATCACTGGCAAAATGCGTAGCAACATCTGTCCTTACTTTCTGAGTTCAAACTCTGCCAAGGCCTATATTACCTTTCATTCTTTAAGGGTTAATAGATTAAGTACCATTTGGCGATATGCCATGCTTGAGAAGACCTGTCAAACCAAGTGAAATCATAGTTGTAGTCAATGCTGGTGTCATGTAACTGGCACCCATTACACTCTTGGAGTAGTTGGTGTTAGGAAGAGCATCCAGGTATAGAAACCATGCCAAATCAGATTGGAAC
This sequence comes from Octopus bimaculoides, assembly GCF_001194135.2. Classification (NCBI taxonomy): domain Eukaryota; kingdom Metazoa; phylum Mollusca; class Cephalopoda; order Octopoda; family Octopodidae; genus Octopus; species Octopus bimaculoides. Next base: position 71,959,071 of record NC_068985.1, read on the forward strand.
CTGGTGTAGTCCTACAGTTACCAGTTTCAGTCAAACCATCTAACCCATGCCAGCATGGAAAGCAGATGTTAAATGATGCTGATGCTAAGCATCGTGGTCGATGTAATCAACTTACCCCTCCTCCAAAATTGCTGGCCTTGTGCCAAAATTTGTAACCATTATTTTTGTCATCATTAACATGGTGGATTGGCATTGGAGAAATGTTATGTTTATGCTTGAAATCCTTATTTTTGTCATCATCATAGTTTTTAAAAACTGATTTTTCCATATTTATGTAAACTTAGACACATCTGCAAAACATTATCTCACCATAAATTTTTGTACCTGTAATGTTCTCTGATGTGAATTGGAGAAATATAACTTTATTTTGGGTAGTAGACTCAATCTGTTTTCATTTTAACACTACTACCTGACCATTTGGTACCTTTTAGCAGTATTCTCTCTATTGTAAGCATTCAGACCAGGTCACTAATCTTGAGGTTAGATAATTGGATGTCTTGATGAGCTGCTTCCTACTGCACTAACCTATTATTTGCATCTCATTTTAATTTTCCTCCCTTTAGCTTTTGGAGGCCTTTCAATGAAAGGTCATGGGTTTCATACTTCCTTTTCTCATTCTTTTGATTAAGCCATTGAAAAAAAAAAAAGAAAAGAAAAAATTAAATTCAAAATCATTCCAAAGCAAATGCTTTCCTTGATACAACAGACTGTCATCACTTGGCTTAGCTATAGTCATACAGTACCTTATGACTATAGCTAGTCAGTAACACTCACATATTCTTTCTTATTTCTTTATTGCCCACAAGGGGCTAAACACAGAGGGGACAAACAAGGACAGACAAAGGGATTAAGTCAATTATATCAACCCCAGTGTGTAACTGGTACTTAATTTATCGACCCTAAAGGATGAAAGGCAAAGTAAACCTCGGCGGAATTTGAATTCAGAACGTAACGGCAGACGAAATACTACTAAGCACTTCGCCTGGCATTCTAACTTTTCTGCTAGGTCACCGCCTTACACTCACATATTCTTTCTTACCAAAGGGAAAGTTGTTTTTGTATGTTTAAATTTAAATTTTACATATGTTTATGTTATTGTTTTATTATTTTTTTTATTTCATGATATATTTTTGTATAATTATACCTATTTTAAATTCTTTCTTTTCTCTCTTGGTAGGAAAATTACCAAACCCTCGTATCCTGGAACATCCAAAGGATAGCTACGCTGCCAGAATGACACCTGTAAAATTAAACTGTCGAGCTGAAGGCGATCCAAAGCCATTGATTACCTGGTACCGGAATGGTGCCAAGGTAATCACAACAGATGATGACTCTGACTCTAACAAAATGTTAGTTGATGGCGGAGCATTGTTCTTCTTGCAGGTCATGCACTCTAAATCTCACAAAACAGATCTCGGAATCTATTATTGTAATGCCACAAATATACATGGAACAGCTCTTAGTCAAAATGCTACATTAACGTTAGCAAGTAAGTAAAAATCTTCACAGTTTTTACATGTGGTTTTCTGAGGCTCCTTTGTATTCTTACTGGACTGTCACTCATTCATCTGCTATTTCTTCATTTTAGCCCAAATCATTTAGTGTCTATTATAATTCCATCATTGTTACAGCTGTCAGTATTTTCCCTTTTCAATGATTATTTCCCTCTTCAAAATACAATAACATTAGTTTGTTTGTCATTGTTTTTTAATCCAAGATTAGTCTTGATCATGTATATTTATATTCAAGCACATTTCAGCTATGACCATCTCATCTATTTAGACATAGTGTATCTAGAGCTCTGTTACCCAGTGTGCTTATACTTTGAAGACAGTTGTGTAATATTTGAAGCAGACTTCACTGCTATTCTTATCAGGCTGAAGATCAATGTGAGCTGATTTACCATTGGCAAGGGACTTATATTGCAGAATTAACTCCTTGTCCACTTTAACTTCTCCACCTGGCTCTTGGATGTCTTTTAAGCATTTGGGGCTAGGCTTCTGGTCTGAAGTTAATTTCATTTCACAAGTCTTGGTGGCCTTGTGAAAGTCAGTGGATATTGCTTTTCCTCTTCTGACTAAGCCTTACAAAATAATAAACAAAACAAGGAAAAGAAAACAAGAGTCTTTCATGTAAAACATTCATACATCAATTTAGTCTCTTGCAGATAGGCTTAATTCTGCTTTTCTTCTTTTTCCTTGTGTTTGTGAAAAAACTGGGAAATGGATTGCTTCTTAGCAAATGAATAAGGTATTGATAAAAATTACCCACCCCTAGTAAAGAAACTGGAACAGAAGGTGGGTGGACACGCAAGGTAAATAAAATAAAGATATGTGAACAGATATCTACAATTATCTGTGACTGAAATCTTATGTCATTCTTTGAATCTCTGAAATGTATTCCTGTTCCTTTCATCTTTAGAAGTAGAAAAAAAAATTTAAATAGATAAATAATAAGAGTAATAATAATAATAATAATGAGCCTAATACTAATAATATTAATGCACAAGATTAATATTAATAATAATTATGAACTATAAGTGACTTAGTAACAAACTTCTTCAAGACACTGTCTGAGAAAGGTGAGTTAACTTTGTGGAGTCAGCAGTGCTGTATTGAACAATGTTTTAAATGAGTTGCTGACCTCAATAGAAATGGATTCGTTAATGGGAAGCATTCGCTAATGTATTTGGTTTTTGAAATTCTAACTCACTGTGTCACACTCTCTAAAATTCTTTTCTTAATTATTATTTTAAATTAACCATGATTCAGAGTTCTTACAATTAGGCTATCAACTGCAAATACATGCATATGCAATGTTCATCTATGTATGTGTGTATATGCATATATGATGCGTACATACACATGCACAAACATTTACATAATTTCTGTGTACTTATATATGCATATGTCTTTATATATATGTGTATATGTTTATGTGCTTCAATAAGATTATGCATCTATATTGTCATAGTTTTAAATATTGATATATATATAACTAGATATACTCACATGTATTCATACATGCACACACTCACACATATGTACACAGATATGTATTATCATCATCATAATCATGTGTGTGTGGCTCTGTTGTTCGTTAAAAATGGTTAAATATATTGTAGAAATGTATGATGTGGCTTTCTGACAATTACCGTTGTTAAACTTCAAAGAGCAATTCTAAACTTCTGTTATTTCATTAAATGTGCTTTAAACTCATTTAATGAATGCTGGCATTCTATATAATTAATAACTGTTCATCAATAAGATTCTCTATTGTAGCTGTTCATCAGATTTTATAATAACTTGGTTTAGAATTTCTTAGAAAAGAATACAGTTTATATCAATACTGAAGGTCTGTTGTTCTAATTTTTCCTATGACAATTTATTTTTCTTTTTACCTCCTCCAGATTTCTTCATTGGGTCACTTAAAACAACACCAACAGTTATTACCATAAAAAAAAAGCATATAAGAAGTGTTTAAGTTAGTATGACACACGATAAAATACTTATGAATATTCCATAGTTCTTTGGTGGTGAGCTGGCAGAATCATTAACATGCCAGGAAAAATGCTTGGATGCATTTTGTCCGTCTTTACGTTCTGAGTTCAAATCCTGTTAAGGTCGACTTTGTTTTTCATCCTTTCAGGATTGGTAAGATAAGTATCAGTTGAAAATTGGGGTCAATGTAATTGACTTACACCTTCCCCCAAATTGCTGGCCTTAGACCAAAGTTTGAAGCCAATATTCCATAGCTCCATCTTGATAAAGGACATTTATCTAGCAAATCTTAGTTTGCAGAATCTTCAGTCAATGGCAAATTGGTTGTGTTCATAGTGTTAGATAGAATGTCTTGTATGTTTTATAAAAACATTGAATCAAATGAAGTATTTAACTGGTACTTTATTTTATCGACTCCAGAGAGGAGTGTAAAGAGTTATTGACTTAATGTTGCCTAGTCTTCTATTTGAATTTCCAACAGTTCTACTCTAAAAATGAATACAAAAGGTGGGACATGATGACATGCTGTGAAGAGAAATAATTTGCAGCACTTATATTGTTTCTTATGCTTTATTAATTTTCTGTAGTAATTTCAAGAGCTGATAATCAGAAGTCTTTCCAATCACCACCAACTCATTTTAACCCTACATTGTTATATAGTTTAAGACGTTTGCTTACCAACCATATGATTTCAGGTTTAGTTCCACTAAGTGGCACCTAGAACCCCAGGCCAGCCAAAACCTTGTTGAGTGGATTTTGTAGATGGAAAGAAGCGCTTCATATATATGTTGTTTGTTTGTGTTAATGTGTCTTGACATCATGTGATAGTTGGAAATGTGTGTCACCATCCTACAAATAGTGTCATTCGGTTTTATTTTTTTATGAAACTATGTTTGGCCATAGAGAAATATTTCCTTGCTTGGAAACAGGTGAGGGTTGGGGACAGGAAGGGATGCAATCACAGAAGAATCTGCCTCAATAAACTTCATCTGAAGAGGATGGAGAAATTGGTGTTAAAAAGATGATGATGATGATGGGGGTGGTTTGATTTGAGAGATATTTGGCTGCTATTTCTACCAGTTTGAGTAATCTTATAGTAATCAATGAACAGTCAGGTGGAGGTTTTGTGGTAATGGCACAGAATGAGTAAATTCAGAAGTGCAAGCTATCCAAATATCCATAAATTATTTAGTTCTACTTACCTGACCCCATAATCATGACTTTGAGTCTTACTTCATACAATCAATATATTTTTTCTCTTGAGTAATAAATGCAGCCTTGCTTGTCTCTGTCTGGTGTGATCTACACCAGACTTCACGCCTACTTCATAGTCAATTAGTTAACAGTAGGAAGGGCGTTCAACTATAAAAAAAAATAAAAACAAAAAAAAACAACTCGAATAGTATGCAAATATAAAAAATTACATCAGCAACAACAAAAATATTTAATTCCATACAATCCTTAAAAACAAAACGTTAATAAAACAATTATACATAAAATGAAAATGTACTTTAATTTTAATATTTAATTATACAACCTGCTAACTGTGACATTTTTGTTTATTTGATTGGTCTGGAGGAAAGGGTTGTACCCATGGCCTTTTCAGACCCTCTCGAGACTGGTGAGTAAGCCATAGCTAATATACGAGATATGTCAGTCAGTATTGCATTTCTATATCATTTCCATCTCTTTATTTCATTTTTCCTGTGCTATTTCTGAACTATAAAGACAGTCTCGTACACAAAACATGTATTTTATAAATTCTTGTTTAGTACCTGCTGCTCCTGTGCCCACGACGTGCCATTGTCAATTAGATTGGCTTAGCTACATTTAGTTTGAAGGAAAGCGTATAATATCTCATTGAGATAATAATAATAATAATAATAATAATAATAATAATAATAATAATAATAATGATAATAATGATTAATAATAATAATTAATAATAATAATAATAGTAATAAAGATGATGATTATGATGATGATTTCTTTGAGACTGAAGAAGAAAACAAAACACTACATACACCCCAGGCACACAGGTTTTGCAGTGAAAGCATGCAATATAAATAAGACTACTGAAATAATACTAATACATTTTTAGAGATTTCTAAAGAAATTAAAAACAGTTATAGATGTGTAAAGAAAAAGAGAAAAATATAGTAGAACAAACTATAAATTGAAGGAAAAAATTAAGAGTATTTCAGTGTTTCAATGGATGCTGCTTTCAAAGTTAAAATTAGTCAGATGAGTTGATGACTATCTTGTTTACTGAAGAAATGTTATGTAGACATTTACACATCCACCCATCAATAGAAAAATATGTACACACATGCATGCGCACGCGTGCACACACACACATATATTCATTTGTTTGTTTAATGTCCATTTTCCCCATGTTAGCATGTGTTTCATGGCGAGTTATTTAAGGCAAGATTTTCAGGCCTGATGCTCTTCCTCTGTCACTAATCCTCATCAGTTTTTTTGAGTAAAGCATCGTTTTTTTCATACTGTTTCTGTCTACCATTTTCTCGCATGGCATTGATTGGCCTGATAGTATTTGAGAAGACGCTTGCTTAAAATGTTATATTGTGTGTGTTATAGTCCCCCAAATACACATCAAAACTAGAGACATGTATCATGAGATGCATAAAGAGAAAATGTCGGAACACCACAACTCACAAAAGGGAGACATCATAATGACTGATTTAAAGGATTACAGAACACTCAAAAACACAATGGAAAGGAACAAACAATCTGCTTTATCAATATGCCATATAGAAATATAGTGGATCAATAAAAATTCTTAGTAGGCACAGGTGTGGCTATGTAGTAAGAAACTTGCTTCCCAACCACATAGTTCTGGGTTCAGTCCCATTGTGTGGCACCTTGAGCAAGTGTTTTCTACTATAGCCTCCTCAGGCTGACCAAAGCCTTGTGAGTGGACTTGGTAGATAGAAACTGGAAGAAGCCCATCTATTATGTATGTGTGTGTGTCTTCATGTCTGTGTTTGTCACCCACCACTGTTTGACAGCTGGTGTTGGTGTGTTTATGTCCCCATAACTTAGTGGTTTGGCAAAAGAGACAAATAAAGAGTAGAAATGAAGGACATTGCTTGCATAACAGTGACATCTGTTTACAATTTCATGAAGTCAAGGCAGGGTTACAATAACACACATGCATAGACTTACACACACACACACACACACACACACACACATTATATATATCGTATCGTATCGTCGTTTAACGTCCGCTTTCCTTGCTAGCATGGGTTGGACGATTTGACTGAGGACTGGTGAACCAGGAGGCGACACATACAGGGTGTGGTGAATAAATTGTCATTTAAATTATGCAAAATTGAAAATAGCACTGACATCTCATTTTAACAGATACATTTACCTAAATTACATAAAAATATCTTGGAATATTAAAGAGTAAATTTATTCAATAAAATCGCCATTGGCTTCAACCACGGCCTACAGACAACTTCGGAATCTCCTGCAACTCTTCTGGACAGTCTCATTGTTTAAATTGGTGTTAGAAGTTTTGTTGGTCTCTCGCTCAACTGCACCCCACACATAATAATGAGTCTGGGGAGTTAGGTGGCCAAATGTTACTGGTGATGTGGTCGTAGAAATTGTCTGACAGCTATTACTAGGTTCTCCTGCATGTGTGGCATGGTGCAGAATCTTGTTGCTAGACATAGAGTCTTCCAGCAGCCACCCACTTGACGCAGGGCAGCACTACCTCCTCCAGGCACTTGATGTCGGCCTCTATATTGAGTCTGAGGCCGTGTAGGAAGATAAGTGAAGGCATAGCATCACTATCACTTGTGATCACTCCAAACACGATAATGTTGACTGCATGTTTGACTTTTATCTCTCTGGTACATGTCCTCAGATTGCACTGTTCTCAAATTGACACCCAAACACTCTGAAATGTTCATATTGGAGCTTCTGGCATGACTGCCAAGCAGTACAGCATGTCATTTCCAAATTTCTGGCAGAGTAAATTGCATCATGGTCCTGGTTTTGTCACAGACGGTGCCCAACTGACCCTACTATACTGTGTGCTTGACAAAATCAAAAATAAACAATGCGCAAAATTAAAAATATAAAACAGTGACAGTTTAACCATTGCACCTTGTATGCATATATATATATATATGAATACCACCTCTTGATCCCCCCCCATTTTCTTATTGCCGTATAAATTAAGGGTAAAACAACTTTTTACCCTCACCCATTTATTACATTGAGTAGTGTAATTGCCATGCATTGAAAAAACACTTGTGTATCAATAATTGGGTATTCTACCAGCAATATATTGGATAGATATTATCCCTTAGTTGGTTGGATTCACAACCTCTTGGAATTATATATATTAGAATTATATATATATATATATATATATATATATATATATAAAAGAAGTCATTTGTCCAAAGTGTTATGCAATGAGACTGAACCCTAGACTACATGGTTGAGAAGCAAACTTCTTACCACACAGCCATACATGTGTGTGTATATATATGCACAAACAGACGTGTAGCTATATGTATATTATATATATATATATATATATAAAACATAAATATACAACATGCATGCACACTCATACACACACATGAAACAACTGTAGCAAATGAAATTTCTGCTGTACAGAGTTCATGAATTCTCTTGCTTTTATTCTTTGTTCCCATTTAATTTTCAAAATGTCTTTATTGCCTTTCTGCTATTTCTCTTTCCTTATTTGCCTGAGGTGTCACTTCTCACTCAGCAATGCTTTAGTGAAAGAAAGATGTCCAGATACTGTGACATTTTTTGGGGAGAATCTGAGATTCTTTGGGGGGAAAAAATAGATCACTATTTTATGGGTTCCTCCAGTAAGTAGCAGTGCATTAACCCATTAACATTTAAACCAACTATATCCGGCCCTAAATATTTTTACCATTTTTATATTCAAACCTGCCAGTTCTGGCCTCTCACACCTACCCTACAATGTCATTGTAGAAATAAACAAGCACATCATTGAAACCTCAAAACCACAGGATAGTGCATGACTAATCTAAAACAAATCAATAAATATGCATTAATTTGATGGATTAATTTGAATAACAAAAGGATTGATGTATCATTCTATCCTCAGACTAGAGCTCATGGCAGACCCAATGTGTGTATTGGAGTAGATCCCATTTAAGGCTCTAAAACTTCAGTGGATGATATTAAACTGATGAACAGATTAGGTCTATCAAGAATATTTATAGTGTGACAATCTTCCATACAATATCTAGCTAACTGGCTGATTCATGTGGCTTGCATCTACTTGACACTATGGTAGGAGGCTTGCTGTACCTAAGGTGCCAATCTCAGGAAATGAACCTGGAACCACATGATTGCTAACTTCTTGACTATGTAGCCATTCAGTTCCCATTTATCTCCTTCTCCTGCAGTGTAAATGTTCGCTAGCATCAGCATTCGGCAGTTAGTCTATGTTGCTCAAATCCCATTCCAAGCATTGACATGGCAATCTACTTAAAATTTATTTGCTTCATTAACAATCCATGCTTCTTTAGAATGAAAAAAACATGTAGACGAAAGAGAAAAGAAGAAAGAACATGAATTTCTATTATTCAAAATGACCAGTTTGCATTGTATATGATTGTTAGGAAATGGTAAAAGCTTTTAATCTCTCTGAGATTCTATGGTAAATAGCAGGCTTATTGGTTTCACTAAAACTTAGAATTTGATTAACTGTGGTATGAAGTGACTCTTGTAAGTTAACTTTAAACCATCATTTCAGTACATTCCTGACTGCATTTATCTGTAAATAACACATACCATTTCTACTTGCATTATATATTATAGGCGTCAGTCTGTTATTATAGAAATATTTCACTATTTTCCTCATCTACATTATCTATGTTATCTTCATTACTTGTAACATATTTCATCAGGCAGTTTTTCAGATTTTTCTAATTAAACTTATAATAATAATAATGATGATGATGATGATGATGATGATGATGATGATGATGATGATGATGATGATGATGATGATGATGATG
>NC_068985.1:71969296-71973620 GCF_001194135.2 Octopus bimaculoides
ATGATGATGATGATGATGATGATGATGATGATGATGATGATGATGATGATGATGATGATGATGATGATGATGATGATGATGATGATAATAATAGTAATAAACATTAATAGCAATAATGATAATAATAATAATAATAAACATTGAATAAAACAAGTAAAGAAAGACAAGTAACACGATTGCCAAAAACCAAATTTAGAATCATTTCTCAGTGTTTTTTTTCCTTCCTTTTACAATTCCAATATTTAGACTTCTGGCTACATCTCTAAAACACTATATATGTGTGTGCATGTGTGTGTGTATATATATATATATATATGAGTGTGTGTGTGTGTGTGAGTCTATGTACATGTGCAGAGAGAGAGGGAGGGAGGGAAATAGAGAAGTGTGTGTGTTCGGCTGTTTACACACAGATACACATGTATCTAATATTCGTGCACGAGCATGCATGCAACAGATTTTTCTAGAATGCATGATCTTATGCTATTTCTGAAAATTCCCTGCAAAGCTAGAGCCATGATTACAAAATGATGGAAAAGAAAAAAAAAAAATACCAGCAAACAAAATTACTATAAATAAATACAAATGTTAACAATAATAAATGAAAATAAAATTTTAGCAATGAACATTTCACATGTAGAAATATGTGCATTTGTTCATTATTCATTCATTCAGTTACATGCACACACACACACACACACACATTCCTTTCCTCTTGGTTTTGTTCTTTTAAGCAATTTATTAAAGTTCATCTTACCCACCTCTTCTGCCAATACTGCCCCACCTTCTCAAATAGCTGGTATTTTTTGATAATGAATTTATACAACAGTTGATTATAGGTAAAAATTTAATAAATAAATCGTGTGTGTGTGTGTATAAATGTGTGTGTATATACCTGTGTGTGTGTATGAAAATAGCTAAAAATAAAAAGTTTTTTTTTTTCTTTGATGAATGTTCTTGGGTTTTCTTTATTGTTATGTTAATGGACGTTTTTTTTTTTTATGAGTTAATGAAATCTTTATTGCTAGTAAAGATCTTATTAGTAAATCATTAAATTAAATTTTTATAAGTCAAGGAAAACTTAGATATTTTCCTCTTATCTCAATTACATAGATCTTAGTGTGTAATGTGTTATACATATATCATCATCATCAATGTCTTCTTAATTTTTAGATCAATTTTTCTATGCTTGCATAGGTCAAATGGAATTCACTCAGGCAGATTTTTCTGCAGTCATAATCCCCTTCTGTTGCCAACCCTCGCCTGTTTCCAAGCAAAATGACATTTCTCTATCTTGAAGCATGTTTTCCAAAGAAAACTGTAGAGGAATAGCATTGCTTGTACGATGATTTTGAAAGTTTACAACCGTTGTCGATGTCAGAACAGAGTGTATACTCACATTGAGGTATACACAATAGGCTCTTTTAAGTTTCTGTCTGTTGTATACATACACAAGGCCTCGGTCAGGCTGGAGCTATAGCAACAGACATTTAGTCAAGGTGCTAAGCTATAGGACTGAACTGAAAAGCATGTCATTAGTAAGGGAACTTCTTAACCACACAGCTTTAATTATACCTACATATTTGTATGTATGTGTGCATATATGTATATGTATAGGTATATGTGTCCATGTGTATGTGTGTTTATATAGGTGCAGGTGTGGCTGTCTTGTAAGAAGCTTGCTTCTTTATGCCTGTTTGCTTCTTTATGCCTGTTTGCTTCTTTATGTCTGTTTGTCTTTGTTTGTCCCCTCTATGTAATGCCTTCATGGCAAAATTTATGAAATAAAGAAGCTTGCTTCCCAACCACATGGTTCTGGGTTCAGTTCCACTGCTTGACACCTTGAGCAAGTGTCTTGTACTAAAGCCTTGGGCCTTACGAGTGGGTCTGATGGATAGAGCCTGAAAGAAGCCCGTCACTTTCCACAAATCAGTTCACCATATGCATTCTGCTTAGGGAACATCTGATCATACCTTTAATGATCAGTTACAATGTTTTCTGTACTGACTCTGCTTTTAGTGCCAGTTTACGCAAAAGTTCGACATGAAAATTTACATAATGTTTGCAGTTTTTATACCTGAAGAATTTCAGTATAAGTCTGGGATCTAACAGTGTTGATAGCCCAGAACTCTGGTTGAGTGCTGCAGGACCTAATAGCTATACCAGTGCAGTTGTCTCTTGTGGTGTGCAAGAAAGACGAGGACAGCTGTGTAAAGAAGTGCCGATCTCTAACTGTGGAGGAAACCTGTGGCAGAGGTAGACCCACGGAAACATGAGACGAAGTGATGAAGCATGATCTTCAAACTTTGGGCCTCACTGAGGCAATGACTAGTGACTGAGATCTTTGGCGATAAGCTGTGCTTGACAAGACCCATCAAGCCAAGTGTTGCTGGTGACACATAAAAAGCACCTTTGAAGCATTAGGCCTCACAGAGGCAAAGTGGCTGAGCTCCGTTTGAGTGTTGGGCCTCAGGGATGCAATGACCAAGACCTTCGGCATTCTGTCATGCTTGAGAAAACCCATCGAGCCAAGTAAATTTGCAGTTGTGACAGATGCTGGTGTCATGCAAATGGCACCTGTGCCGGTAGCATATAAAAACACCCATTACACTGTCAGAGTGATTGGCATTAGGAAGGGCATCTAGCCATAGAAACCATGCCAAATCAGACTGGAGTCTGGTGCAGCATTCCAGCTTATCAGCCCTGGTCAAACCATCCAACCCATGCCCAGCATGGACAACAGATATTAAATGATGTTGATATATATATATATATATATATATATATATATATAAAACAAAGATATTCTATTCCACATTGGTAGAAATATAGGAAACAAAGAAGTTAAAAATGCACTGAGAATAGCTAAAATATTTTTTATTAATATATTTAAAGCATTAGCTGGTTTCACAGTTTACACTGATTTTCAAAAAGTTCAAATAGAAAGATGTGACTTATGTTGCAACTGTCTTGCTTCTGATTAGTGTTTGAAGTTTGCCCTATTTTTATAGGGAGTTCATGGTTCAAATTTGTATATGTTTTGAACAGGATTTGATTGGTAGAGGATAGTCACATGATTGGTCTTAGAAAGTTTTGTAGGTTCCCTGCTATATCCATGTATTGGTATCAAGTGACAATGCTTGGCGTCATAAGTTAAGGCTAACACAGTTGACTGAGCATATCCAAACAATGAAGACTCTGAATGTTTTCTGTTTAGAGAATGAACACATTACGTTTACTACCTTTTGTACATTTCTCACTGCGTCCATACATTATTGTCATGTGACAGTATATTTTGTACCTAAAAAGACCAATATGGTTGAGTGAACATGTTTAGTTATAATCAAGGCACTCCAAATTTAATATGTCTGGTGGGTGAATGGACAGGAGTCATTTGTATGTAGTCCAGTGGCTAAAGTTTATGTTGTTAGTTGTGTGGTTCCTCATAATAAGTGACAGAATGTTTTGTGTGTGAATAGTTATTTGTGTAAGCACTCTGTGAAAGTCTTAGTTTGTACTTTTGTATTAAAGTATTTTCTTTGTTTATCTGTGCTTCATTTGTAGTATTTGCTGAACATAGGTAGAGTGGGAAGACCTGGACTTATTTTTTGCACATGTCTGTATGTCCACTCAGTGGAATCTGTCTAGTACTGTGGTCTTGTGAATGGTCAATCTATTTCTTAGAGTAAGCTTAATTTGACCTATGTAATCTTCATTACATCCTTGCTATTTGATAGCATATATTAAATTCCTTGAATAACATGTAAAGTGATTTTTTATGGTAAAAAATTTGTCCTGATTTGAATTTATATGTTGTGTCTTCAATAAGGTTGATGCAGATCCTGCAATTGGGGCAGCCACACATTTTGACTGTCAGTATAGGAATTATGGAAGGTAATTTAGCACTTGTGAGGAATTTTTTGAGGGACTTTGTCTTTTACTTTTGATTATTTTGTGTATTTTGAATGCTTGTTTCATTCTTGGGCCTCGTTTTAGTAGTGGGATGTTCTGGTGGATAATATTGTAAACCTCTGTGTTTCTTGAGTTGTGTGTTGTAATAAAGAGTAGAGTATTGGATACATCTGGAGTGTTTTTCGTAGTTCTTCAATATTTATTGCTTTGGCACGTTCTATTCCATTGTCTATTAACATTAATGGATATTGTTTTTCAAGTAGTACTTGTTTTAGTTCTTGGAGTCTTTTATTGCGAGTTTCAGAGTTTCAGACAATTGTGCAGATTCTTCTTGCTAGATTAAGGGGATATTATTCTTCATGTATGTATGTGTGCGTGTATGTGTATATATACGTGTATATATATATATATATAT
>NC_068985.1:71974020-71974536 GCF_001194135.2 Octopus bimaculoides
CGGACGTTAAACGATGATGATGATGATGATGATATATACACACACTCTGTTGGTTACATTGACAAGGGTCCCAGCTGATACAATCAATGGGGCAGCTTGCTCGTGAAATTAACATGCAAGTGGCTGAGCACTCCCCAGACACGTGTACCCTTATGTAGTTCTCATGGAGATTTAGCATGACACAGAGTGTGACAAGGCTGGCCCTCTGAAATACAGGTACTACTCATTTTTGCCAGCTGAGTGGATATTGTTTTTCAAGTAGTACTTGTTTTAGTTCTTGGAGTCTTTTATTGGACCACTCTGTTTCAGAGTTTCAGACAATTGTGCAGATTCTTCTTGCTAGATTAAGGGGATATTATTCTTCATGTATGTATGTGTGCGTGTATGTGTATATATACGAGTGGTTGGCGTTAGGAAGGGCATCCAGCTGTAGAAACTCTGCCAAATCAGACTGGAGCCTGGTGTTGCCATCCGGTTTCACCAGTCCTCAGTCAAATCGTCCAACCCATGCTAGCA
>NC_068985.1:71976223-71978252 GCF_001194135.2 Octopus bimaculoides
GCTTTAACAGCAATACTACATTTGAAAATGTCACTTTCTTGTCTGTATCATATGATACACATTCAGTGCTTCTAGAAAAACAAATGTAAGTTTGTTTATATACACACATGGTTGTTATATATATCAACCTTTGAATGTTGGGCCTCACAGAAGCAAAGTGGCTGAGTTCCTTTTGAGTGTTGGGCCTCATGGAGGCAAAGTGGCTGAGTTACTTTCGATGGTTGGGCCTCGCAGAGGTAATGACCAAAGCCATTAGCATTATGTCATGCATCAGAAGAAGACCCATCAAGTCGGGACTGATACCAGTGTCACCATGCAAATGACACCTGTGCCGGTGGCACGTAAAAGCACCCATTACACTGTCGGAGTGGTTGGCGTTAGGGAGAGCATCCAGCTGTAGAAAACCATGCCAAAGCAGACTGGATCCTGGCACAGCTTTCCAGCATGCCAACCCAGTCAAACAGTCCAACGCATGCCACCATGGACAATGGACATCAAATGATGACGATGCTGATGATGATAGATACATGTACACATACACACACATATAAATATATTACATGCACACACATTAACACACACTGATACAAGTATACATGTACATCATTATTCCACATCTCTTTACCCAATCGCTGAAGGTCAGGGGCAGAGGACATATGCCATCATCAACTTGGAACAATTGTGATATTATAATGTAATCTAATATACATGTAAGAATACACACATAGAATATATGTACAACTCCAAATATTAATATTCATATAAATATTAATATTTGTATTTCCATGTATATTTTGCTTGTATATTCATTGCGATATATATTAGATTACATTATAATAAGCTCTATATTATCGATTCAGAGATTTATTAAGAAATATGTGTATATATAATGTTGGTGAACACTTGATAACTTGGCTTTGATGATGGATCTTGAGAGTGAATGCAGGTGTTGCAATAGATACTGCACAAAAATTCTTCATATACATGCACATGTATGTCTGTATGGATATATGTGTGTGTGTGTAGATGTGCGTATATATATATGTGTGTGTGTGTATATATATATAGATGTGTATATATATATATATATATATATATATATATATATATATATATATATATATATATATATACCAGAGTAACCACATAAAATGTGCAACAAGGTGGAAAAAAGAGTACTCAAATACCAGAGGTAGAGTAATATGCTTTATATAAAACCAGCAGAAATATAACAAAAGACTGTTACTCGGAGTTTCACGTTCCCGTTCATCGGACAGTTTTGTTAGGAAAAAAAACAAAAAAACTGTCCGATGAACGGGAACGTGAAACTCCAAGTAACAGTCTTTTATTATATATATATATATATATGTGTGTGTGTGTGTACACACGTTTAGATATATGTATATATGTATGTGTGTATATATATATATTCATAGATATATATATGTAAATATATTTATGTGTATGTATATATGTATTTATATATATATATATGTGTGTATGTACCGTAATCCCTTGCCATATTGTGGTCCACATATCGCGCTTTATTAGTTAAACTTATGTCAATTCCTCCATGGGGTTGTTATGCATTTATAATAAAATAGATTTATACAAATTATAAAAATAATAAAAAAATATATATAGTACAGTACTGTTTCTACTTTGCGGATTTTCACCTTTCATGGGAGGTTTTGGAACATAACACCCATGATAGTCGAGGGATTCCTACATGTGTGTGTGTGTGTGTATGTATATGTGTATATATATATATATATGTGTGTCTGTGTGTGTATATCTATATGTGTATGTATATATGTAAGTACATACGTACACATATAAATGTAAGTATGTGTATGTGTATATATATATATATATATATATATATATATATATGTATACATGTCTCTTAAAAGATAGAGCTCAAAATCAATGCATTGAAGATATTTTTTTACATTCTGTAAGAAAATAACGATGGTAGGTTGCGTGCCGTCGATTATTCTTTCACCCTCTTGGATGATGTGTGTGTTTT
>NC_068985.1:71978638-71980119 GCF_001194135.2 Octopus bimaculoides
TATGTATGTATGTGTATGTATGTATGTATATATATATACATGTGGAGGCGCAATGGCCCAGTGGTTAGGGCAGCGGACTCGTGGTCATAGAATCGCTGTTTTGATTCCCAGACCGGGCGTTGTGAGTGTTTATTGAGCGAAAGCACCTAAAGCTCCACGAGACTCCGGCAGGGGATGGTGGTTGTAAATTTATGAGAAAGCATGTTTAGCTATGGAGAAATATTACCTTCCTTAGAATAAGGAAAGGTGGTTGACAGGAAGAGCATCCTGCCATAGAAAATCTATTTCAGTAAGCTGCATCCAACCCCTACAAACATGGAAAAGTGGACATTAAAATGATGATGATGATAACAATCTATGAATAGGTACTTGCAGTTTGCTTCCCAACCACGCGGTATCATAGCAATCCCAGTGAACAGTACTTAGACAATTGTCGTCTATAGCCTTGTGATAATTAATACCATAGAGGTGGTGAGTTGGCAGAATCGTTAGCACGCCGGGTGAAATGCTTAGCGGTATTTCGGCTGCCGTTACATTCTGAGTTCAAATTCCGCCAGGATTGACTTTGCCTTTCATCCTTTCGGGGTTGATTAAATACGTACCAGTTATGCACTGGGGTCAATGCAATCGATTTAATCCCTTTGTCTGCCCTTGGTTGTCCCCTCTATGTTTAGCCCCTTGTGGGCAATAAAGAAATAGATAATTAATGCTTCTTGAGTGGGCTTGGCAGAAACTCAAAAAAGGTTATTGTGTATGTGCTTGTGTGACCATTTTATTCATGTGTGTATGTGTGAATGTGTGCATGTATGAGTGATTTGTATGTGTCTCCCTCTCTTAACATCACATGCTCATTGTATGTAAATATCACTGACATATGAGCTATCTGTATGCAAATTTAACCCTTTAGCATTTAAACCAACCATATCCAATGCAAATACTCTACTTGTTTTATAATAAAACTAGCCAGATCCAGCCTCTCACACCTACCCTACAATGTAGTTCTAAAAATAAACAATAACATCGTCGAAAATTTGAAAGTGCAAGACAATGCATGATGAATTCAAAACAATATGAATAAATAAGCCTTACATTTGACAGAGTAATCTGAATGCTAAAGGGTTAATGCTCAAAAAATTAGGTATTGACAGGCTTGGAAAGAGATGAGGTTTTGGTAACAAGAAGAGCATCAAGTTGTAGAAAATCTGATTCAATGAATTTCATCTGACCAATGGAAGCATGAAGAAGTTGATGTTTAAGATGATGATGATGACAATGATGATATATATACTCTTACATATATCATTGTCACCACTGCACTAGCATCTTCAATATCATCATATATATATATATATATATATATATATGAATACTCTCTAATCATAACTTCTGCAGTATAGTTTGTTCTAACAGAACATCTACGATTAAGTGGGAATGTGTGTGTGTGTGTGTCTATATGGATATATATATATATATATATATAT
>NC_068985.1:71980498-71981052 GCF_001194135.2 Octopus bimaculoides
ACACACACACACACACACACACACACACACACACACACACACACACACACATATATATGTATCTTTACATCTTACACTTGTTAAGTACTTGGTCCTTCAGGCACTGGGGAATGGATTAAAGTCTGATGTTTTCTGCCACCTCTCCCTAACATAACAAAGCTGATACTAGAACTGATGTGAGAGGAATCTTACTAAGATATTGCACTAATATATATATATATATATATATATATGAATGTATGTGCGTATGTATATGTATGTATCCCTATGTCTAAATATATATATATCTGTATGCATATATGTATATTTATATATATACATATAATATATATATATATATATATATACACATATATATATATTGGTATTGGTTTGTATGCTTTGAAAAATATGCTGTGAATGACAAGAGGGATAATGTATCCTCTTTCAGTTAACAAAACCAACGGCATGAGAACATTTACTTATTTCTGTGTTTGTGTGTGATTGTGTGTTTGTGAGCTTATATGTTTCTGTGTATGTGTGTGTTTGCATATGTATATATATATATATATATA
>NC_068985.1:71985199-71995644 GCF_001194135.2 Octopus bimaculoides
TATATATATATATATATATATATATGTATATAATGCGAGAGAGTTAGGGGTTCGGGGTTCAACCCACTAAGGGACAGTATCTATCCAATATACTGCTGGGAGAGTACCCAATTATTGCTACACTAGTGTTATACCAAGTGCAATAAATGGGAGCGGGTAAAAGTGGGGGGGTACCCCAAATTTGTATATCAATTTTCTAATTAATATATATACATATATATATATATTATGTGTATATATATATATATGTATATATATATATATATATATATATATATATATATATATATATATATATATATGTATGTATGTATATATATGTATGTATAATAAGAATGTGTGTATAATATAAATGTGTGTAAATTATTCAAACCACAAATGCACCTCTTGTTTCATCTAGTAAATTTTCCTCCTATCTGTAAATTCACTCATATTTACACACACCACTGTAATTTAAAGTGAACTAGTATTCCATTACTTTATGTTTCATGCCAAATAGACAATTTCAGCTAAAAGTACATCAAATGCACCTCTGACAATTACCCTTTTGTGTTCAACTTAATGTAATGGAATATTAGTAAATTTTAACTCGTTCATTATAATATATAAACTCTATGGACTCTACAATACATATCAAGGAGCGTTTGCTTCATATCTCATATTGCTTCATTTACAACACAAGTGTCTTATATTATACTGGCAGACATACCCGGTGTTGCTTGGGATTTAAATGGCATAGTTTGTATATAGAGTACAGTTAAGTGCAGCATTGATGACAAAACATTTGTGGAGTAAATGACGGGCTAAGTGATATGTCATGTATCTATTTGGAAGATTCCAGGCCGTAACCCTGTCATGGAAAAGTGGGTGGTGGTTATGTGATTTTTGAATATATGAAAAAGCTCTCAGTGGATATACTTTCCTTTGTGGCTGTCAGCGCTGCGATTATCATGCTGACCAATCAGCAGACATAGGAAATACATCTATGTGTAAATTAAGCTAGTGGACACACTCAACAGCACCACATGAGAGAAATCTACATGAAAGAAACGACATGGTAAGGGGGTGGAGATTGGCTGAAGCTGTTAATCCCCACCCTGGCCAGGCAAATACTACACTATTCATCACTCTCCATTGTTCTTGCAGTAGTTGTAGATGCAACATTTTGTGATTGCCTAATTGAAGTCTCATGTGATGATTCATTTGCTCTCCTTCGTTTCAATTTCTCTGCTACTACTGTTTTTCGCTCAGTGGAGGATCTCTTTTTTGGAGACATTATGTCAAGAAATATGACGTAATAAACAAAGATGACAAGTGTACATTAATAATGAAATGTCAATAAGAAAGGTAAATAATATCAGTATCTTAGGAAATTTTAAGAAATACATACTATGAACTGAGATGACACTTATGTTAATAATTAAATGTTGATAAAAAAACATTAATTAATATCAATATTTTAAAAAGATGGAAAACAGTCAACAGAAAAATTGTTACCTAGTAACCTAATAAGTTTTATACATAAGCAAATTAATTGCATTGGATGTAAGGGAGACAATCAATTTCTGAAAGTTACTTCATAAAGAGTTACCTTCCTTGTCCACAATAATTGAATGTAACTCAGGAAAGAATGTTTTCTGCTCCCTGAGGCCCTGTTACTCATTATGCGAAAAATTTTAAGAGTCAAAACCACCTCTAGAACATAAATAATGTATGCTCCTAGTTTAGGGAAAATCAGTTGTGATATATATATATATATATATTTGTAGGTAGGTGTGAGAGGCCAGATCTGGCTGATTTGAACATAAGACAGGTAGAATATTTTGGCCAAATATGACCAGTTTAAATTCTAAAAGTCTAATAGAGACATGTTTTATATTTTTCACTGAGTTCCTGATAAATGCGTTACATATGGAATATATCTTGTTGCTCTCAAATGTTTTATTACACCATAAATATTATCATGCTCATTATGTAAGTTGATTTAAAATTGTGATAATGTTGACCTTTTTCTTTTTTTTCTTTTAGATTTGAAGTGCTTCTGTAACGTTTTTATAACATAGATTATTTGTGATTTGTTCTATTAACTTTATGACTTCTCTCTACATTGTTAATACCTCAAATTATACTCAATTTGCAATTTGACCACCAGTATGTGGAATGATCTCAGAAGATGCTAGTTGCGTAATTTGGCTCAGCCAGTTTGTTGCTGTTAGAAACGAATGTATATAGGGCAAGATAAGTTAATTTTGATCAGTTTGAAATACTTTGATCTGATAGCAAATATCTTGTTTCGGAGTGCTAAATGGATTTAAGTTCTGTATATTTAATACACACACACACACACACACACACTCATGTGTGCGCATGCATATTTGTACATTTCATATCATTTTATTGGTTTGTTTTCCATTTTGTATTTTGTATCTTGATCAATATAAAATCACACCACCGATTTATGATTTGTCCTTGTTATTTCCTGTCCTCATCCATACTGTGTGCCAATAAAAGAATTCATTATTATCATTATCATCATGTGTAGGTTCAAGGTTTTTCTTTTTTTTTTTGGTTCTCTTTTTTTCTGTCATTCTTCAAATGTACCATACACTTTCCTATAATCCACTGGTTCTACTTCTGATTTAGCTATAAATTGATTTTCTCCCACCTTTAGATAATACATTACTTTCACATATTTGCTGTAACCTAAGTACATTATGTCTTCATGTCTTCAATGACAAAAACAACAGACATTTCATGATACATCATTAACTTGTATTCTCTCGTGACTTTTGTCATCAGACATAATTTTGTATTAGATCACCAGTTGCTGTTTGCAAGCAAAATCATGATAGTTAACTGCTACATCACCACTTCTACTTTTTTGTATAACATTTCTAGAGTTATTTTATGTTGCTTAACACCAATCATGTGTCATATTCCTGAAGCTGTTTCAGATTTCTTCACAATAACATCAATCATGTGTTACATCTTTAGAGCTATTTTATATGACATTATCATAACATTTATTTTGTGTTACATCACTTTAGCTACAGCATGTAAATCACCACAACATCCATTGTGCACCACATCTCTAGAGTTGTTTGATAGAAGTACTTCATGTTAAACCATTGCTTCCTATTTCTTGAAACTTGACTGCAGCACTTCCACTTACACAACCACTTGATCCAACCATCGAAATAGTTTTTACAAAATCTCTTACACCAGCAAACATGTAGATGCTATTGCTATTTCTTTTCCATGATACCATTAATGTATTTTGCTGTGGCAAAAATGATTAAGAAACTTATAACACAAGTCATGAAGGTTTCTAATTTCAATGTGTCTAACAAAGGATAGGATGCAATCATATTTGGATTTCCACTCATACCAACAAGTGTACTCTTGGTTCAGAAGACTTCATTTTCCAAAACATTTAGGCTTGCTTTGTCATGTCAATCAATATATTTTAATGGCAAACATTATTACTGGGCTGTATCTTGAGGAATATTGCTTTGCTAATGGCTAATTTTTGAGTAAGATGCTCAAGTGTTGGAAGCTTCTATAATCTCATTATTCATAAACCTGTTGGTAAAACTAATAAAATTGAGGTTTCCTGAGCTGCTAATATAGCAATGTTCAAAACGGCTAAGGCTGTGGTAGCTACAGATTTAATATCCCATGAGCTGGAGTTCATTGAAACTCTTTATGTCATCTCTTTATTTCTGCATGCATTACCATTCCAATATTCCAATATTTGGATGTTTAGGTTTCTTCTGAGTACTCTGGTTGCCACATATTACAACAATGATTTTATTTTCATGGCTGGTTTACCTCCCAATTTTCCAGTTTCTATTCATTTTTCCCAATTATTTTAAGAATTAAAGAATTTCAAAAATAAAAGATATATTCTGTTCAATAATAATAATGATTTCAAATAAAAAAAAAATCTTTTATACATTTACTTTATTTAATATGCTTAAATAAGATGTATGTCATTTACATGCTTAAATTACAAAATATATTGCTGATATTGAATGTCTATCAGCAGCACAGTCCATTAGACACCACCAGTCTGCTATCCATGCATTGGAAACCAATTTTATTTCTTACATGAAATAGTTCTATTAAACTGAGTAGGTCTTCCATATATATGTATATGCCTCTATACACACACACACACATATGTACTTATGCACATATATGTAAACACATAGTTTTATATGTACTTGCGTATATGTTTATCTACATAACTACGTATATGTGTATAAATGCATGTATATGTATATCTGTGTGTGTGTGTTGTGCTTCACTATGTATTTTGAATCATATATTGTTCTGTGCATTCTTGCACATAGTGATTAAAGCATCTTTTGTGATTCTTAATAAATTCTATTTATGTTTTTATCATATTCAATGTTATTATTTTGTAATAATACATGCTAAATTGCTTTATAATAATTTGTTTTAATTTTTATTTTGATTTATATTGTTCAATTATTAATTTTGATTCGTATTATTCCTAATCTGGCGTATGCTATTGAAACAGTACTAGATTAAAATAGCCATCAACTTATCATACTTAAAGTAAATAAAACATTAACAGGCAAGTTACTGTGGTTTTCATCTGAGATAAAATTTCTTATGGAGATGGTGTGTTTAAAAACATAATATATATCATTTGGAGTTGAAAAATTGTCCTTGCAGCAGCTAACAAGAACACCAGATGCATTTCAGCCCTTTTTGGCCTCATCAATGACATGTTCTCATTGGCAGCCATATGTCGCGGAAAGATTTGTCACCTCCAATATATGGAAACAATGAATAATACATTCACTGGTATTGTGAATAGCTGTCAGTTAAATAAATAATTTGATGTATGCAATTGAAGTAGTGTTAAATTTTAAAAACCACCTATGTATCATACTAAATGTAAATACACCATTAACAGGAAAATTACTGCACTTTTCATCTCAGATAAAATCTTTTATGGATGTGTTGTGTTTAAACACCCAGTGTATGTCGGAAAGCAGTGACTTCCAAGTATGCCTGAGGCATCTCAGTCTTTTGGGGCCTTTTCAATGATGTCTCTTATGAATGTGTTGTATTTAAAAACCCAGTGTATGTCAGAAGGCAGTAGCTTGCAAGTATGCTTTATGCATTTCGGTACACATAGCCAACCACATGCCTAGACAGGATTTGTTGCCTTCAGTGAACACTACAGTCATTGGTAGTCATCTATGCACCAGATTTAATATATATATGAGCACACAAGAATGCTGAAATGCATCTGGTATTATTACTAACCTCTACTGGGTTGATTTTTTTGTCTCCCTCTTATATATATATATATTGTGCTTTTAAACACAATACATTTATAAGAAGATCTATCTCTGATGAAAACTGCAGTAATTTGCCTACCAATGGTGTATATACATTGTGGTGTATAGATGGTTATCATATTGTTTCCATATGAGCTGAAATTTGAATTTAAAAATAAAAAAAGATGGTCATGTTGAAATGCTTTCATTTTTATTAATGTTTGATAACTTAAATAAAATTCTTAGTCTTTGCAAAAACCTGACTGCTGAAACTTGCATATTTTTAGCACATGTGCAAAGAAGAAAGTCAATCAGAATGTTTTGATTTGGCTTTGAAAATTTTCTATTTTGGACCATGATGTAAATGCTAACACTGACACAGACAACATTGTATTTTATCCACTCATCATACACCATCTTACTCTTGGTTAACGTGATTGGACTTCTACATGTCAAATTGTCTGTGTTCCATTTGATATTCTACTGCGTTTGTATTTCTGACTTGACAGAATTGTTTTCTCCAGCATTTTTTTCCCTTCTTTGCTTTACATTTTTCACTAAAGAGAGAAATTATAGCTATTACGGGTTCAATTTTGTTTTTTGTGCTGAAATAAATCGCATTATGGTGAGGCTCTTGTTCCAGTAGGATAATGGCTGGAGATTGAAAAAAAACTCTTAGATTGAAATTCATTATAATGGAATTTCCCCTACACACTACATATGTACATACTTGTATGTATGTATGTGTGTGTGTGTGTGTGTGTGTGTGTGTGTGTGTATATATATATATATATATATATATATACAAAGTGCATTCCAGAATTTTTGAGACTTTATCAGGAGAGACATTTTTTAATTTCCTTATTAATTTTAAAAAGGTACAAAACTGTAATCTCCTTCAGAGTAGGATAATCTGACTTCAATGCACTTGTGGTGGTGCTCTAACTACATCATGAAGGTCCCATAAAAGTCCTCCAAAGTGAACGTGTCCAGGATCCTCTCTCAGCCTCCTTCATCTCCTTCATCTTGGAGAACAATCAAAAGTCACAGAGCAATATATATATTTACACAAATATATTTACATACAGCATAAAAAATATGGAACATTAAGAAGAAAAATATATAATTTCTTAATTTGACAGCTAATTTAGGAAGCTCAAAGTTTTGTAATAATTATAATATTCATAATTTGTCAATGGAATATACAAAAAGTCTTGGGTATGCAACCAATAAACAGTCACACAGAGATATTACAATAAGTTCCAGTCACATCCTCAAGAGATGGTTGACAAAAGCAGTTCATATAATAGTGCTAGAGATTCAATTAGTTGAAAGGAGAGGGGGGAAGAATAAAAACAAAAAGCAGAGGGAGAGAGAGGGGAAAACCTGTGACATAGGGGAATTGATGGAACAAACAGAGGAGGGGAGAAGTTAAAGTTAAGGTCAGTGGGGTGAAAGGAAGCACCACTGGTGGTCAAGGGAATCTCACTAAGCAGACAATGAATCAATTAGGGTTGGCAGCTGACCAGACAGAGAAACTGGAAGAGATAAGCAACACATAAAAGGAAAAGGGATAGGAGAGGAGGAAGGTATGCTGAGACAGGGAGAAAGTGGTACAAGGAGAATAGAGAAAGAAAATGCTGCTAGCATAACTAAGTAATAAGTAAAGGCATAACCACAATTAGGAGAAACCACAAAGACTTTTTTAATGGGAAAAAGCAGAATAAAATTTATGCTTACATTAAAAGATTATATCAAAGAACCTTTTGAGTACTCAAGTATTAAGATGGCAAGGGATACCCAATGATTCCTTGCAACATAACATACAAACACAGTAGTTTGTGTTGTATGGGGAAGCCCCACAAATTATGGGCCAAGATAAGATATAGGGAATATTCTGGGATTTGAGTTAGTGTATGTATGTAGTTTGGGAGGGAGAGAGCTTAGAGGCTCCATTTGAGAATGAATTCAGGTTAGCCCAGTGGTGGTTCTTAAAATCAACAGTGACTCTAATGTAGACCATAACTTAGCTGATTCATATGTTCATTTATCCTCAAGCTAGGACTGGTTACTAGTATGGAGCAGGCAGAAGGCATCACTGCTATCACGTGTATTAGGGTTACTAGTACTAGGAGCAATGTACCAGGGATGCTATTATTGAAGTGGGTAGGATTCCCAAAGCTCATAATATCTGGCAGATTAGAGTAGAGTCCAGATACATACATATTAATATATTTGTGTGTTATGAATATATATATATATATTTTACTCATACAAATATATAAATGTATGTATGTCTTGACACCATGTAATAGTTATAAATAAGTATACCATTATACAAGTGTTGCCTCTTGTTTCTGGTCTTCTGTGCAAACCATGTCTAGCTATGGAGAAATATTACCTTGCTTGGAAACAGATGAGATTTAACGGCAAGAAGCGCATCAGATTGCAGAAAACCTGCCTCAACATACTCTATCTGATAGATGCTAATATAGAATAGTAGATGTTAAAACAATGATGATGAAGAAAGGTGATATATATACACATACAAATTGTTCATTTGATATGATATATCTAAAGAGTTCTAGTACATTATTAGTAGATGGATAGGATGTTAAGAGACTTAGTTTTCAACATATGTGACTGTGCGGTAAGAAACTTGCTTCCCAACCACATGGTTTCAGATTTAGTCCCACTGCATAGCACCTTTGATGAGTGTATTCTACTGTAGCCTCATGCCAACCAAAACTTTGTGAGCGCATTTGGTTGACAGTATGTATATATGTATATATATGTGTGTGTGTGTGTGTCTTTGTGTCTGTTTTTGTCCTCACTGTTGATTGACAACTGGTGTTGGTATGTTTATGTCTCCGTAACTTAATGGTTCAGCAAAAGAGACTGATAGAATAAGTACCAGGCTTAAAAAAGAAAAAGCATTGGGGTTGATGCATTCAGCTAAAAATTCTTGAAGGCAGTGCCCCAGCATGGCCACAGTCTAATAGCTGAAACAAATAAAAGATAAAAGAAGATATATAAAGCAGAATATTGAACAGAACTCATTATTGGTAAAATTACATTCTGGAAAGACTACACATTAAAATAGAAATATTTTCAACAACAACTATCACAGTCATCATTATCATTACCTTCACCATTATCTATGACCAACATTATCATAATCACCACCATCACCATCAACTACATCATCATTATTATGAAGGTGATTATCAGCAGCATCCCCACCATCATCTTGATGATCATGACCACCACCACCACCATCTTGATTACTACATCACACCTACTATCACCACCACCACCACTTTAAGTACTATCACCACCACTATCGCTCCCGCCCCCAATTATCTTGACGATCACTACTATTATCTTGATCATCATCATTGCCATATTCACCTCAGTATCTCTATCTTCACTACCATCACCAACATTTCTTCTATCTCCTTTACTTCTACATTCTCTCTCACCCCTCCCACATTCTCTCTCTTTCTCTCCCTCCATCTCCCCTCTCTCTCTCTCTCTCTCTCTCTCTCTCTCTCTCTCTCTCTCTCTCTCTCTCTCTCTCTCTCTCTCTCCCTCTCTCTCTCTCTCCTTCTGCTCTCATTTTTTGACAGCCCAGTAAACATGCCATGCAAATACAAACCATCAATTTCCTGGAATTTTGGACAATACCGATAGATAGATAGATAGAGACAGACAGACAGAAGGAGAGAGAAAGATTGATTGATAGAGAGATACAGAGAAATATAGAGTGATAGATAGAGAGAAAGACAGATAAGGAGATAGAGAGATAAACAGAGCTAGACAGCCAGATACAGAGAGAGAGAGAGAGAGAGAGAGAAAATGAGAGATTTATTTAGTGAAGAATGGGGTGAGAGGTCAACATTTTTGAGAAACCATTTAGTTGGTGCTTCATTATGTATTCATCGGCAGTGCTGTGCACACTCAACATTCTGTCATGTTGAATTGTCAGTAAGTTGAAAGATTGCATAGATTGCTGTCCAGTTTGCCTTTCACACAGTAGATGGAGAGTAAGCAGCAGCAGAAGCAGAAGTGTATGATTTAATGCAGAAGTTGGTGGTGTAATAAATAAAATTAATCGTGACAATAAAGATGGTAATGAAGGCTGTTGTTGTTGTTGTTGGTTTTGATGATGGCTAGTGAGTGTGTGAGGGGGAGAGAGAGTATTATTGTTGCTATAATAGCTATTTATTCTGCTTCTGCTACCACTACTACTACTACTATTACTACTAATAATAGTAATAGTAATAACAATAATAATAATAATAATAATAATAATAACAATAAAATAACAATAATAGTGATAATAGCGATAATAATAGTGATAATAATAATAATAATAATAGTAATAATTATAATCTTTTCTACTAAAAGCACAAGGCCTGAAATTTGGGGGAGGGAACTAATCGATTACATCAACCCCTGTGCATAACTGGTACTTATTTCATCACTCCCAAAAGGATGAAAGGCAAAGTTGACCCCCACCAGCATTTGAACTCAGAGCGTAAGAACAGATGAAATGCCATTCAACATTTTGCCCAGCATGCTAATGATTCTTCCAGTTCTCCACTTTAATAATAATAATAATAATATCAACCAGGAAAGTATTAGGTAGTTGAAAAGAACAGATAGCATAGTACCATAGGCTGCAGGCATCAAGCCTGCTATGCATGCATGATTCCAGGAGTTCCAACAGAACCTATGATAAAAAGAAGTAATAATAATAATCCTTTCTACTATAGGCACAAGGCCTGACATTTTGGGGGAGGGGGCCAGTCGATTAGATTGACTCCAGCATGCAACTGGACCCCGAAAGGATGAAAGGCAAAGTCAACCTCGGTGAAATTTGAACACAGAACATAATGATGGACAAAATTCTGTTAAGCATTTTACCTGGTGTGCTAACAATTCTGCCGGCTCACCATCTTAGTAATAATAATTATAACAACAACAGTTTCTTATTGAGGTGCAAGGCTTGTGAGTTGTGGTTTTGTGGGGAAATTTAAGGACCACAAATTGTCATGCTAAGACAGTGGTATAACAAATTGTTCTCTCTCGTTCTTTCTCTCTCTCTCTCTCGGTATGTATATA
>NC_068985.1:71995770-72007769 GCF_001194135.2 Octopus bimaculoides
TATATATATATATATATATATATATATATATCCTATATCTGCCTGACATGTCTGGGCAAAGTGGAAGAGAATAAAGTATTAAGAACCAGCAATAACTGGGAAGCTGAGAGAGAACTCATATTTGAGAATGAAGTGTTTTGGCTCACAGCACCAAAGACCAAAATTAGAAGCTACCAGAAACATCATAAAATGATGTATGAAATGTAACTTCAGAATATGTGGAAGTTTTCTAGATGTGTAAGCATCGCTGTGTGGTAAGAAGCTTGCTTCCCAACCACATGGTTTCAGGTTCAGTTCCATTGCATGACATCTTGGGTAAGTGTTTTCTTATATAGCCTCAGGCCAACCAAAGCCTTGTAAGTGTATTTGATAGGCAAAAATTGAAAGAAGCTTGTTGTGTGTGTGTGTGTGTGTGTGAGTGTGTCTGTTTGTCCTCACCACCACTTGACAATCAATAGTGGTGTGTCTACACCCCCATAACTGATAGAATAAGTACCAGGTTTAAAGACATAATAAGCACTGGGGTCAGTTCATTCAACTATACATTCTTCAAAGCTGTGCCCCAGATTGGCCACAGTCTAATGACTGAAACAAGTAAAAGACAAAAGATTAACTGTCACACACAGTTTTAACTACAAGGGAATATAAACAGATACGACAGATGAAAATACTTATTATCAGTCTCAGTTTGATCAATGGTCAAATGTATTCAAGCCTTCACCTGTGACTACTCTTGTCATTTTAGTGGCATTTAGGATTACTTTATCAATATGAGATATAGTAGATTAAATTGATCGTTGTATTTTTCTCGTACTTATTTTTTTGACCCCCACTTCTGTCTTCCTCCAAATCAGGAAAGGTAATTTTAAATATATCAGGATTTAAACCTTGAACATAAAAGACTGTAACTAAATAAGATAAGGCATTTTTTTTTCCATTTCTCAACTAATTTTACCATCCTCCACTTTTAATAATAAAAATCATAATAATAATAACAACAAACAAGATGAGGACAAATATCCGTCGAATGTATATAATGTATATAATAATAACTTCTGAAATTCCACATTTTATAAATGTCCTTACTTCTATTCTGATGCATAAATTTTTAGGTCTTCATAACACAGTTTCATTATGTTAAAGATTTTGATTCATAGTTATGGTTGTTGAAACATGAACTCATGTCACTACTGCAAATAGAACAATAGGTGCAGTGCAAAGTAATGAAAGCAAATACAAACGTAGGTATGATTTTTTAAAGATCTGATATAGCTTGTTCAAATTGTGTATGTTGGTAGAGTAATTCTTTCTCTATAGAAAGATTTCATTCATCAAAGTCTCCACAAGCAATGCATTTGCATCATTGTTGAATCCAATTCTTGGATTTTCTTTGAAAAATGTAAATGTGTACTGTTATCCCCACTTCACAGCCACTTTTATATTGTGTGCATCATCAAATGATTTTCCACAAACTGTCTTCCTCTGGACTGAACAGGTGGAAATTGAAGCTGTATGGTAAATGGGGACCACTGACCAGCCCAATTTGCTAGTTGTCTGATTTGTTGCTAAAGCTGTGTGTGGTCATCCCTCCAAAATAGTCACCTTGACTTTCCATCCTAATCACTGGCTCTTGTATGTTTTAGGCCTTGGAGACAAGTTGTGATGCCATTTCATGCACTGAACTTTTATTTCATTCCCTATCATCAGATCAAAAAAATATGTTTCTTTATTGGCTTCAAAAGCTCCTAGTCAATCAGAGAAGACTGCCATCTTTGCTTTTTCAAATCAGATGTTAACTACTGAGTTACCCACTTTGCACATAGTTTCCAATACCCAAAGTCTTCTACCATCTTCTGTATTGCATTGTAACTTGTTTGTCTGCATGGATCAGTTCATCCACTCATCGGCAATTCATATCTGTGATCAATCTCCCACTGTGTGGTTGGTCTTCACTGCTGTTTCCTTTTTTACACTTCTTCAATCATCTATGCACATTGCTTTTGTCATCGGAGTCATATCCATAAGCAACTTGTTGACTCCAGTGGATGTCAGACTGCCTGCATCTCTCCTTTGTCAAGAACTCAATGAGAATACACTGTTTCTGCTTCAAATCCATTATTTGCCAGAAATGAATAGTTAGTATTGAGGAAGAATTTCTCTATCAACATGTGCTTGCTTGAGCAACCTATGTCAGTTAATAGAAATGTTATGCCCACTTTTTCAGTACAACACTTGTATTATGAGATAATAATGAAAACAACCTGGCCGTAATCATCTCCAATATGCCTGTCCAAACTGATAAGAAAGTGAAACCATCTAATTATAATTATCAAGAGTTGGAATGAAAATCTATGTAATCTGGCAGACACTTTGTTTCTATCTGATCAAAATATTACCCAAAAGGAAGTTGAGAAACTTTCATAGTATATGGCTCAGAAACTAAAATAAACAGATACTGGGTATGAAAGTGGATACATTTCATTCCTTTTACATCTATTTATTCATGCTAGCATGGGTTTGACTGATACATATTACTGATGAATGCCCTTCATGTTGCTAACATTTCCATTTTTTTCTATATGGTAATTTTCATTCATTCATTCTGGAAAGCATAGCACCACTGTCCAAAGCTCAGAGAATTTTCAAAGTAATGCAAAATGTAAACATTCACACACACGAACACACACACACACACACACATTACAGGTATTGTAAGGTCTTCATCCACTAAATTCACTTACAAAGCATTGGTAAGTTTGAGATTACAGTAAAGGATACTTACCCGAAATGTTGTGCAATGGAATTGAACCTGAAATCATGTGGTTGCAAACTGAACTTCTCAACAATACAACCATGCCTGTACCTTACCAATGATAATTGATGCATTAAGTTACTGTCAGCAAAATATGAACAAAATACTCAATTTTGCACACAGTCCATAAGACAGCTCCACTAGACATAGCCTGCATCTTGTGCAAAACACTTTTCACTTAATCACATAACTGAAGTAGTACATTCTCTCTGCATACAACACATACCCTAAATAATCAGCACCCAGTAAAGTAGAATAACTCACACAACACATAATCCGTGGAATTGCCACCAAACAATTTAATGCAGGGATCAGCAAACCAGGGTAAATTATCCCAGGTGGGGTAAAACTGAAATTCTTGTGGGTAACGAGGACTTTTTAAACATAAGTAAAATTACATGAAAAACATGTTCCTTGTTATGACAGAATTTTTTCTTCTGGCAACACTGCATCTGTCCAATGTAGTGGACATGTAAATAGATTCAATAAATAGAGTCAATAAACCTTTTGAATTCAAAGAATCTATGATTTTCTTCCTTTCTAATCAAGGGGCTAACGTAAATAAATACATTTGGGGTAATTGGTTAAAAAAGTTCCCTGACCCTTGATCTAATTCAGTGATGTATACTAACACAACCACCAACCACTAAATATAACATATACAATTACATAATGGAACTTACACTACTACATAATTGATACACAACATTATGATACCAAATGCCCTCATTTGACTCAGTTGCCACTCAATACACCACATAACCTACTCGATACATAGAAAACACAATCACTGGCCAATGTTAAAATGCGTAACACCATCATCACAGCTTATAGAAAATGTGCCATCCATCAAAATTACACAACTTATGTTGCAAACTAAATTAACATCAGAAACAGCGAAACAAACAATGCAATGCAAAAGTAAAATTCTACATTTCCAAAAACCAATGTTGCACATACCAGGCACAGGTGTGGGTGTGTGGTAAGAAGCTTGCTTCCCAACCACATGGTTCTGGGTTCAGTCCCACTGTGTAGTACCTTGGGCACATATCTTCTACTATAGCCTCAGGCTGACCAAAGCCTTGTGAGTGGACTTGGTAGATGGAAACTGTGTGTGTGTGTATGTGCCTTTGTGTCTCTGTTTGTCCCCCATCACCATCACCACTTGACAACTGGTATTGATGTGTTTATATCTTCATAACTTAGCTGTTCAGTAAAAGATATTGATAGAATAAATACTGGGCTTAAAGAAGTGCTGGGCTTAATTCATTCAGCTAAAAATTCTTCAAGGCTATGCCCCAGCATGGCCACTGCCAAATGACTGAAACAAAAGATAATTTAAACACCTCAAGAGCATGAAGATGCACCTAGAGATAGAAGCTCATATAAATTGCTGAAAACCTAATGAGGATAATAAAGATCTTTAAATAGGCCCAATAGGCCACAAATTTCTAGGGAGGAAATTAGTCAATTTAATTGCCCCATGCCCCCAGCATTTGACTGTTTTTTTTTTATCAACACTAGGAGGGTGAAGGATAACATTGACTTCAACTAGATTTGAACTCGGGAACATAGAGTGGAACAACTAAAATAAAGTAAGGCATTTTGTCTGACACTTTTTGTTGATTCTGCCGATCCAACAATGACAACAACAAAAATAGTTTGTTATAATAATGATAATATATCAGATATCTCCATTTGGCACAAAAACCGTAGTTGATTAAATCAACACCTTGGATAGTAACGAGGAAACATTAATGGCCACTGTTTCATTTAAGTTTTAAATTCCTGTTAGATCATCAACTAGTGAAGCTTTGGATGTCTATGTCTTGTTACAGTCTGGTTGATTAAGAGCATCATTACTGCAGTCTGTCGTCTTGGGTTTTGAAGAGCTAAGCAGTTGACCCTCATTGTTTTGCATCGTTAACATCATCATCATTATCAATATCTTCAGTTACTATCACTGATGCCATCATCATCATCATCATTGCATTGGCCTTCAACCTCATATTTAATATCATTATCAATGTCATCATGTCAAACACCATCATAATAATCATCATCATCATCATCTACATCAACATCAATCAATCACAAATATGATTTAAATGCTGTCTGAAAACTACTCTTTTACATCTTATAATTTCTTCCTTTCTCTCTTTCATCATCATCATCATCATCATTATCATCACGATCATCACTATCATCACCATCACCACTAACCTCATTTTCACCACCACTGCCACAAACACCTTCCTTCTGATCATCATAATCTTCATCTCACTTTTATCATTATCATCTTTCAGTCATCAACATCTCTGTTTGGCTGTCTCCTGCTGTTTATGTCTGTCTCCTCTTGAAGCACTCTTCCCCTCCCCCTTCTCTCTGTGTGTCTATCTCTGCACACGCCTCTATAACACACTACTCTCTCTCTCTCTCTCTCTCCATTCTCAAAAGACTGACCTTTATGTATCAAATTATTTCATCTTTTCACTCTTCTGGAAGCAAGAAAAATAGAAATGTATTTTTGTTTTGTTTTTGGAATTATATTTAGATACTTTTTAAAAATCTTTTTTTTTAATGTTATTTTCCAGGTTAAATTTCTTTGTGTAAGTGTATCTGTGTGTGTATGAGTGCATGAGTGTGTGTATGAGTGCATGAGTGTGAGTTTGTGTGTGTGTGTGTTGTATTGCATAGATGAGTGTATATACTTTGTGAATGAATATGCATGTTAATGTGAATATGTATATGAGAGTGTGTCTGCGAACATATATATATATGTGTGTTTGTATGTGTAATTTGAGTGAGCTCTTGAAAGTAACTGTTTTAAGTATATTGTTTTTACTATTAGTTTCAACTTGAAAAATATTCTCTTAGAGAAACAAATTTTTTTTGATTATTAATCTTGAGAAAATCTCAGGAAGATTTTCTTGATTACTTGAAATTGTTAAATTGTTTTACCAAATATATTTGTACAAAGAAGTATACCTCTCTCTCTCTCTCTCTCTCTCATTCTCTCTCTCTCCATCTTTTCTCTTCTCTCTTTCTCTCTCTCTCTTTCTCTCTCTCTCTCTCTCTCTCTCTCTCTCTCTCTCTCTCTCTCTCTCTCTCTCACTCTCTCTCTCTTTCTCTCTCTCTCTCTTTCATAGACACACAGAGTTGGGGGTGTATGTTTGTCGATGTAGTTATGTGTATATGTATTTGAATATGTTGAAATATATATTTGAGTGCACGCACACACACACACACACACACACAAACATATATATGACTGGCTTAATTTGGTTTCCATCTACTAAATCCACTCACAAGGCTTTGGTTGGCCCAAAGCAATAATAGAAAACACCTGTCGAAGGTGCCACACCACGGAACTGAACCTGGAACTATGTTGTTGGAAAGTAAACTTCTTACTACACACCTATTCCTGATTGGGTATGATTTTTGTTTTAAGACAGTGAACTGGCAGTATCATTGGAGCGTCAGCTAAAATGCCTTTTGGTATTTATTCCAGCTCCTTACTTTCTGAGTTCAAATGCCATCAAGGTTAAATTTGCCATTCATCTTTCTGATCTGTATAAAATAACATATCAATCCAGTGCAGTTGATTAATAGAATTGTTAGACCAGTGGGTGAAATACTTTGCCACATTTATTTTGGCTCTTTAGATTCTCAAGAGCCAGACACACATGGCAAGTTTGTCTCTTCTAATCAACCGGATGATATTTTCTAATTTGAAGGAAAGTGATGGGGGAAAAAACAATTGTGTTCTCTCACAGAAATTCTACTAAAATTATATGGCACATGTTAAAGAAGACACTAAGGCTCATTCATTGCTGTATAAATGTAAGAAAAAAAGGATACAATTTGGAGGAAGTTTGGCTGATCTTTCTTGCAGGTCAAATAATCACAGCATGGCTTCTTCTATGTGATTGTGTTAGCAAGTGTTTGTATGTCTCTTTCTGTGGGTGTGTATATATAAATATTTCCATCTGAGTATAAGTATACTTGGCTATCTTTACACATATATATATATATATATGTATGTATGTGTATGAGGGGGTGCTGGAAAGTTCCTGGCTTTGGGTAAAAGAAAATACAGGAGGATCAGTTAATTATGATTTTATTCATCATATTCCCCTCTCAGATTGATAGACTTATTGCAGTGGTCCTTCAGTTTTTCTAAGCCCTGTAAAAGAACGTAGAAAGTTGGGACGCCAACCAGACCTTTCATGATATCCTTAAAGCTAGGAACTTTCCAGCACCCCCTCGTGTGTGTGTGTGTGTGTGCATACATGTGCGTGTGTGTGTGTGAAGATATGGTTATGAGTATGTATACTGAGTATGTATGTGTAGTTGTGTGTGAGGTGTTAGGCATGTGTGTATTTGTATGTGTAGTTGTATGTATGGCAGTGTGTACATGTGATTGTATATGTTCTTTTTCAGTGATTATGAGTAAGTGTAATTAAAAACGAGGCGCTCTTGGTTGCAAAGGATTTAATCAAACTTAAGAAATCCCGCAAAGTCAAATGTATTATTTCAAAGTTTTCTCTTAATTTTAGATTCTTTCTTCCTTATTTTTTAAACTCTTCCACCATTGCCTTCCCTTCCCACACCTTCATGTTTTGGTTTTTGATTCTCTTTGAAGTTAACCATTCCACAGTGTTCCTTGAAGATTATATATCAAAGAGAATGGCCATGCAGTGTATTTGGTATAAGATTTCAAGAAGCAATAACAACAACAACAATAACAATAATAATAATAATAATAATAATAATAATAATAATAATAATAATAATAATAATAATAATAATAATGATGATGATGATGATGATAATGATAATAATGATGATGATGATGTTGATGATGTAGATGCAAGGCCAACTATTTTGAAACAGGGTAGGATTAGTTGATACCATTGGCACCAGCACATGGCTGGTACTTCCTTTCTTCTGCCTTGAAAGGATGAAAGACAAAGTTGATCTTAGTGGAATTTGATCTCAGACCATAAGGAGCCATAGCTGCATATCATGACGGATGTTGTCCAATGCTCTCATGAGTCTGCCAATTCACCAAGCTTATGATAACAATAATGGGTTCAAATTTTAGCACAAGGTCATTAATTTGGAGGGAGGCATAAGGTGGTTAGATCAGCCCAAGTGCTAAACTGCTACCCATTTTATTGACTCCCAAAAGGATGAAAGATAAAGCCGACTTCTGCATAATTTGAACTCAAAATGCTGCTAAGCATTTTGTTCGGTATGCTAACCATTCTACCAGCTCATTGACTTATATATAAATTTTAAAATAACAATAATAATAATTTTTTTATAAACTAGATACAAGTCTGGGAATTTGGTGGGAAGCGGAAGTCATTTACATAGACCCTGATATTTAACTGGTAGTTTATTTTATCACCCCCAGAAGGATTAAGGATAAAGTTTACTTAGCAAGGATTTGAAATCAGAATGTAAAGATATGAAAGAAATAACAGAAAGCATATCGCCTGATGTTCTGACCATTCTGCCAACTTGCTGCCTTCATAATGATGATGATAATGCTTTCCTTTGACTACAAGGATAACAGATGAGGAAACATTACAAGGGCAATTTACAAAAATGTTGGGCCTTACATAGAATTGTGAGAAAATATGCATAGCAAATAATAATAGCACAAGACCAAAGCCTCCCCACCAGAAATTAGCAAAAACATGTAATGAAAAGAAACATAAGTAACTGCAGAATATGTGGAGATGGACAAGAAACAATAAATCATATTGTCTCTGGCTGCCCACTCCTGGCTAAGAAGGAATATATTCAGACACAATAGAGTTGGGATCTATATACACTGGAAGCTATGCCAACACTATGGAATAGCCACAGGAAAAAGATGGTATAGACACATGCCAGAAAAGGTCACAGAAAATGAGAAAGCAACCATACTCTGGAATATGTCAATACACACAGAGAGAGAAATTAAGGTCAATAGGCTGGATATAGTCATCAGAGATCATCAAGAAAAAAATGCTTTCTAATTGATGCCAACAGATGACAGTGTTTCTCTAAAAGAAATGGAGAAACGTTCAAAATACAAAGACCTGGATAGAGGTAACTAGAATGTGGAGTCTAAAAAGAGAAACAATTCCTGTCATAGTAGATGCATTAAGTATGCTACAAAAAAATATTCAGACAAATACATAACAAAAACACCAGGACTTACAAGTATATGCAACATACAGAAAACAGCACTACTAGGCACTGCGCACATCATACATAAAGCACTTTCAATACAGTGAAAATAAGAGCATCACAACAAACCACAGCACATACCCAAGGCACACAGAGCTGCCCCCGATAGTGCAGTGAAAACATGTGATAAAAATAAGACTACTGAATAATAATGATAATAATAATAATTAGTACCAGTGGCTATCATGGTTTCTGATCTTAGAAGTGTTATGTACCTGTTTTGTCTTGGTGTAAAAGATGGTCTACAGGAAATATTCTGCTCAATACCACAGATTTGCTTGTCAGTTTCTTCACCTTAACCAGTTGAGCATGTCCCTTAATGGCTGATGATATGTGCATCTCTGAAAATGAGCAGGAATAGTGCGGAAGCATCATAGCCCCTGGAAGTATGAGTGTTTTGTTCATCATTTTTAACCTTTATTCAAGGACCTTTTGAGCAGGATGGGCTACTCAACCTGGAGAGAAAAATTCTAACTGGGCCCCACTTGCAAAGTTATGTGCCGTTTATCTTGATATGAGGTCACCATTTCATGCACATATGGTTGTGATACATGTACCTGGTGTACCCTTATCAGATGGGTGGTTATGATGAGTATATTGGGCTTCATATATTTGTATCCTAATCTCACTTTGATGGAATGTGCTGCTCTCTCACTCAGTAATAGTAATGATGATGATGATAATAATTTCTAATTTAAGTACAAGGCCAATAATAATAATTGTAATTACAATTAATTTTATTTGTCACTAGGCATCAAAAAAAAAAAATTGTTTTCATTTATTTGTCACTATAGCAACAGATGAAGAAGACATTATAGAGATAGATTACAAAAAACATGGGAAATCCAATGAGTAAAATAAGAAAAATAAAGTATTAGTTCTTTAATTTATTTTGGCACAAATAACTATTCATGTACACAACTGCATGATAGAAAAGCTTGTTGCAATGTACATATATAGTTATATAAAAGGAGAGTGTGGAACTAGAATGTTTCACAGTATATTAGGATATATTCAACATTGGGGACATAAAAACAGATGAATGAATAATATATACACATATATACATGAAGGTATATAGCTGTGTTGTTAAGAATGCCTTCTAAGTGAATTTGGTAGATGGAAACTGTATGGAAGCCTGCCATATTTGTGTAGGAATTTGTCACCTACCAACTGTAAACAACTAACCAATGTTTGTTTCCATTTGTATAACTTAGCGGTTCAGCAAAAGAGACTTAATAAAAGTACTGCAATCAGTTTGTTCAACTAAAACTCTTCAAGGCAGTGCTCCAGCATGGCCACATACCAACGATTGAAAGAAGTAAAATATAAAAGATTGTTACATTGATATAAATAAAAGCGTATGTAGAAGAACAACAAATGAAGACAACTCATCCACCCTTGGGTGAAGAGCCCCTGTTTGATCAGGGCACTGCATATCCCTGTTCCTCTTTACTTCTGTGTTTGACATAGTCAAAATGTTCCACATAGACGTTCACATAATCAAAATGTTCAGCCCCAAAAGTTCATGTCTGCAACTCGGGTATTGCAGTGGGTAAGAAAGGGCCCATATCCTACTGGGAATTAAGACATAACTGCTCTTAGACTATGAGTTTGGTTTTTATTAGCAGTCAGAGCTTATCTCAACAGCCACATCATTCCAAACATCAGCCAGGATTTTTTTTTAACACTGTTCCTTTAAGAGCATAATAAAAAAAAACATTTTTCTTTTTTTTTATGACAATATTTTTTATGACAGAATTTTTTTTATGTAACTCTTTTAAGTTCTGTATTATATTCATAATTAACATTTCTCTTTGACTGGCCACACTAGCAAAACTGTTGTTGTTATTGCCCATCATCATTTAACATGTTTTCTATACTGGCATGGGCTGGATGGTTTGACAGGAGCTAATGAGCCAGAGAACTGCATCAAACTCTACCCTGTTTTTTTTCTACTTTTATCACTATTTGTGTGCCAAGTGCCCCTCCTCAGTCTACACCTAATCCAGGATTGCAGCTTAGTCAGAGACAAGCTGTGGAAGAGTGAGTCTGACAAACGGTGACCGTCAACATTGGAGATGCTGCAGCCTGAGCACATGTCTATGCACCAGCAACCATGGCATGCCCAGGCCTCCATTCAGTGGCTGTTGACAGCAGATGGAGTGCCTTACCAGCAGAACATGACCCCTCCACAGAAAGTAGAAGAGTATGCGGACCAGTTTGTTCAGCCAGCATAAGGGTCAAGGGACGACAGTCAAGTGGCAATGATGATGATGATGATGACGATGACGACGACGACGACGACGGAAGAAAAAGTGAACAACTGATAAATAAGTAGGAAATAGGCAGGTTGAGGCAATGAAGAAAGTAGACATGACACCAGTAGTGATTGGTGCACTTGGAAATACAAGTACCCAACTATTAACCTTGCTCAAAAATATTGTACCAAATATAGAAAGAACAAAAATCATCATCACTTGGAACTGCAACAGTTCTCTGCAGAGTTCTTAAAGCATGACCAGTAAACAAGTGTCACCTCAGTCTGCTGGCTGTGGACAGCTGATACTTTTGATCATACCCAGCAAAATAAAGCCAAGAGTTTTCATGAAATAATAATAATAATAATAATAAGAAGAAGAAGAAGAAGAAGAAGAAGAATAACAATAATACCAATAATAATAATAATAATAACAACAACAACAAGAACACTCAGACAGCACAAACCTCCGCCAAGGCAATACTAAAAATAGATGGGTAGAGTGCAGATAAGAAAAATAGATGGGTAGAGTGCAAATAAGAAAAATAGATGGGTGGAGTGCAAATAAGAAAAATAGATGGGTAGAGTGCAAATAAGAAAAATAGATGGGTAGAGTGCAGATAAGAAAAATAGATGGGTAGAGTGCAAATAAGAAAAATAGATGGGTAGAGTGCAGATAAA
>NC_068985.1:72007867-72017867 GCF_001194135.2 Octopus bimaculoides
AAGAAAAATAGATGGGTAGAGTGCAGATAAGAAAAATAGATGGGTAGAGTGCAGATAAGAAAAATAGATGGGTAGAGTGCAGATAAGAAAAATAGATGGGTAGAGTGCAGATAAGAAAAATAGATGGGTAGAGTGCAAATAAGAAAAATAGATGGGTAGAGTGCAGATAAATGATAATTTGATAACATTTTTGGTGACATGAATCTTCCAAAAACTCAGCAAACTAAAACTGATTTTGAACCATTTCACATTTGGCCTGAGCTTCTTCATGTCTGGTCATTCTTGTTTTTGTTATGTAATCTTGGGTGAAGCTTCATTAAATAGATCTGTGATCAAAAATATTCTAGGACCACATGGAAGTGCTTTTGTTGATTTATTAGTAGTGGCTTCAGTGTTTTAGCTTGCTGTTTACCATTTCCTTCAACTGACCCTCTCCTTCCACTCATGAAAAACTCTGAGTGCAGGGAATGGTCCAGTTCATGGTGCCACTGCAACCACCACTACTACCACTACTGATATTGTTTGTTAATAAAGTTTAAGATGATGGTGAATGGTGGGGATATATTTTTATGATGTTTATGATAATGATGATAATGAGACAATAGGTTGTGCAGAGGATGATAGTGATGAATATTGAGGAAGATGGTACTGTGATGTTTACATCATGATGATGGTGGCAGTGGCAGTGGCAGTGGCAGCGGCAGTGGTGGTGATGAAGAGAATGTTGATAGAAATTCAGGAAAATGTTCTGCATACTTTAATTGTTATGAATGAATTAGAGTTGAATATTAAAATAAAATAATAATAATAATCATAAAAATAAAAGGCACAGTAAAACAAAAAATAACCAACAAATTTTTTTTTTTTTTTCAAAAATACGAAAACAAACCCTCCCCCTAGTGCTTTCAGTGTCCCTGTCCTGCAAGAGATGCTAAATATTTGTATGGGGTAAGAGGATGGGTATGCCATAAAAGTCCAATTATATAATGAATCATTAATGCGTGTGTGCGTGTGTGTATATCAAAATTTTTACTTTGTAAGAAAAAAAATTAACAATGAAAATTCAAAGTAATCAAGACAATACATGAGATGAAACCCTGCCTACAGACTCAACTTCTTCTTGTTCTTGTATTTCTTGTGGCCAGACTTGTAGTTGATGTTGAAATTGTGGTGGTGATGGTTAATATTCATTTTCTTTCAGTTTTTTCTTTTTTATTATTATTATTATTATTTTTTTGTCTTCTTCTTCATTCTCCTTTGCTCTCTTCTTCATTTTTTTCTTTTCTTCATCCTCCTCTATCAACGTCATCACCATTATCAAGAAAGCAGCAATTTTAAAGAAAGTAAATCCAGTAGGAATGAAAGCCAAGTTAATTTGAAGCTAAAATTCTAATCAAGCAAAGTTCCTTTAACGAAGAACTGACAATTAAATCAAAATGATAATTGGATGACAATAGCCTATGCTTTCTCCAAGACACTAATTTACACTCCCTGGAATGATTGTGTGTGGTGTGTGTTTGTGTGTGAGTGTGCATGTGTGCAGAAATGTCTAAATACGCCTCTTTTGTTTTCCATGCATGGAAATATGTGTACATGTGCATGCATTCTATGCGTGAATATATATTCCTTTTGATTTGTGTATTTCTGTGTGTAAATGTGTAGAAACGTCCATGTGTATGGCTATTGTGTTGAATGTGTAAAAATCAGCGAATGCAAGTCTTTGTGTATGTGTGCCTGTACTACAAATGTTTATGTGTGTGTCTTTCAGTGCATGTCTGTCTGTCTCTGTGGGTTTATACAAAAGTCTGTGTGTGCTTCATTTGTTTTTCATGTGTATATTTTGTGTGCATTTTGTGTTAATGTGAAAGTGCTTGTGTGAATGTGGTTGAGTGTATGTATGTGCAAAACATATATGTATGCAAATGTCTGTGTATGTGTATGCCTAGAAAGTGTACCTGTCTCTGCATGTGCTATGTATGTATAAAATTCCAAATATATCTCTTTTGTTCTTGATGTGTACAAAATCT
Source organism: Octopus bimaculoides (assembly GCF_001194135.2). Taxonomy (NCBI): domain Eukaryota; kingdom Metazoa; phylum Mollusca; class Cephalopoda; order Octopoda; family Octopodidae; genus Octopus; species Octopus bimaculoides. The sequence continues at coordinate 72,009,895 of NC_068985.1, forward strand.
TTGTGAGTAAAAATGTGTATATTTCTATGTTTATATATGTGTCTGTTTGTAAAAGTGTGTATATTGTCGTATTTGTATATATCAATGTACATGTGCATCTATATACAACAATGTGCATATGGTATCTGTGTACCTATAAACAAATTTGCATATGTTTATGTGTGTGCATGTGTTGTGTGTACAATGACATATATGTTTGTAGCAGTGTGGGTGCATGCACAAACTTCTGTATGTATATATATAAATATATGTATACGCATACATACATATATATATCTATGTATATACATATATATATATATGTATATATATGTAAATACATACATATATATATATGTATATATATGTAAATACATACATATATATATATCTATGTATATATATGTAAATACATACATACATATATATATCTATGTATATATATGTATATACATACATATATATCTATGTATATGCATATATATATACATATATATATATATACATACATATATATATATATATATATATATATACATACAAACATACATACATACATACATATGTGTGTGTGTTTTTACACGAAGATATCTTTGTATATATTTGAATGCATGTTTTGGTAGATGTATATATAGGTGAGTTTTTTTTTTTTAAGGTAAGTAGGCAGGTATGTATGTATACATGTATGTATGCAATCATTTACATTCATGCACACACATTGTTATCTAAAATAAACACCAATTTTATATTGCGTTTGTTCTTCGCTATCTGATATATTCTGTTTGCTGTTCATGCTTCTACAAAGAACTGGACACCAACTGCCATCAAAGATAAGTGGAAGGAAGAGTGTTGGAACAACTGGAGGGGAGGATGGAAGTTAAAAGAAGAAAAATCCTTATCAACAACAGCAACTATGAAGATGTTGATAGTGATACTTATAGTGATAATGATGATGGGGATGATCACAAGTTATGTATGTGAGTGTGTATGTGTGTCCATGCGTATGTATACGTTTGATTTTACAACAAGAGACAGAGGACTCAGTACTTAAAACAGTGTGTACTTATTTTATATATTTTTTTCATTAGCTGGAAATACTACAGCAAGTTAGTCAGAGACTAACCAAAGCATATAAGAAATGTAATTTTTTTGCACAAAACTCCAGGCTCCTGAGTAATTCCTGTATTGTTCTCACCTGACATATATAGGCATGATTGTGTGTATATGCATGTATATGTGCATATTCTTTTATTCTTTTACTTGTTTCTTGCTGGGACACCACCTTGAAGAATTTTTAGTCAAATGAATTGACCCCGGTACACATATTTTCTAAAGCCTAGTACTTATTCTATCAGTCACTTTTGCCATACTGCTAGGTTATGGGAATATAAACACATCACCACTGGTTGTCAAGCAGTGGTGGGTGACAAACACACAGGCATGCATGCACACACATGTGTGTGTTTGTGTGTGTATATATATATATATATGTATGTATGTGTGTGTTGGTGATTTTGTTTTCAGAAAGCCATATGTGGATGATAGTGTTTGAAGTGTAAAAACTTAAACTTAGTGGCTACTTTTTAGACTTGAAATATTCCTACCTTTGTAAAGTTTTAGGGAAAATAAAGCATTTTTATTCCACATTTTAAAGTATATTGAGTTCTTTAATATATAATTGGTCTGAGGCAGTGAGCTGGCAGAATAGCAAGCACACTGGGCAAAATGCTTAGTAGCAGTTCATCTGTATTTACATTCTAAGTTCAAATTCCACCGAGGTCTACTTTACCTTTTATCATTTCGGAGTCAATGAAATAAGTACCAACTGAGTACTGAGGTCAATGTAGTTGACTTACTCCCTCCACTGAAGTTGCTGGCCTTCTGCCAAAATTTGAAATCAACATATAACTGGTCTTTTTAGACTTCAGATTAAATGTTTTACATATATAAATATATATACTATTGTTAATATATGCAGCTGGTACACTAGACCTCTCTTGAGAAAATTCCTGTTTGGGAGTCAGCCCACACTTGACACCAAAGTTTGCATATTAGGTAAACTGCCCTATCAGCAATGCATTTACAGTCTTTGTAATTTGTAATAAATGCAGGATATCTTATATTGGCAGCACCATTCCTAAACTGCACTTATGCATGAAAGGCTAAATTTTATAAATGCTTCTGCTATCAAGACATCTGGAGAGATGTTATAATGAAGATACTATTGTTATTATCAAAACCACAATGAAAGATCGAAACTAATGACTAAAGAAGGTATTTTGATTAATAAACCATGTCTGTCCATTAACATGAACAGAGCTTGTTGATTGGTTGAAAACACTACTAATCTGCACGTGATTGAACCTTCCTCTCTGTTAGCATTCAGAAAATATCTGCTTAGTTCTTCAGCACTATGCAGATGGAGCTAAGTTCATCTTCAATTTACTTGATATGGGCTTTTTTAGTCTGAAATATTAATATAAAATAAAAAGATAAACCAATTTCTAGTTTTCTTTCTGATTAAATCCATTCATTTCCATACTTTTATGTAGTGTCTTTTTAAACACTATTAATGTGTGTGCGTGTGCAAGTGTGTATAAGTTTATATATGTGTGTATGGGTGTATCTGTATAAGTGTATGCCATGTGTATGCGTATTAATGTATATTATGTATGAGTGTATAACTGTGTTGTATGTGTGTGTATCAGTATATATGTATGCATGTCTGTGTGTGTGTGTATCAGTATATATGTATGCATGTCTGTGTGTATGTGCGCATTTGTATGCATATACTTAGTGTTTTGTTATGATTATTTCTCATAATATACTGGAGTTGGTAAGGAAAATGACTAAAAACCTTCAGGATGTTTACTGAGCATGGCTGCAGTCCAGTGACCAAAACCAGTGCAAGAATAAGAATGTTTGTGTGTGTGTGTGTGTGTGTGTGTGTGTGTGATTACTCAAAACTGATGATTATCTCCATCCTTCCTTAGTTTCTCACACGCGTGTTATTGTTATATGATGATTGTTATATGGTAAAATGTGTATAACAATGATGGATGATAATAAGTTTTTCGAAGATAGTACAAGGCCACACGTTATTGATGGATAGAACAAGTATTTGCTGATTAGAAAACCAACTCCATGCCTAGTTGACTATTCTTTTATTCTTTCACTTGTTTCAGTCATTTGACTGCAACCATGCTTGAGCACCATCTTAAAGGGTTTTAGTCAAAGAAATCAACCCGAAGTACTTATTTTTTTTAAAGTCTATTACTTATTCTATCAGTCTCTTTTCCTGAACAGGTAAGTTATGGGGACGTACACATACCAGCATCAGTTGTCAAGTGATGGTGGAGGGACAAAAACAGACACCAAAATGTACACACACATATCTATGTATATATACATACAACAGGCTTCTTTCAGTTTCCATCTACCAAATCCACTCACAAGGCTTTGGTTGGCCCAAGGCTAAAGTAGAAGTCACTTGCCCAAGGTGTCACACAGTAGGACTGAACCCAGAGCTATGTGGCTGGGAAGCAAGCTTCTTACCACACAGCCACCCTTGCAACTATACCTTTTTTTTTTTAATGCTAGGGGTCTCTTAGCTTAATAGTACAGAGTGCTCAGTCAGAATTTAAGAGTAATAGGTTTTGATTCTCTGTAGAGGCTTCCTGGCCACTTTTTTATAGGTACAGGCATGACTATGCGGCAAGAAGCTTGCCTACCAGCCACATGGCTCCAAGTTGAATCCCACTGTGTAACACCTTGAGAAAATCTCTTCTACTATAGCCGCGGGCTGACCAAAACCTTGCAAGTAGATTTGGTAGATAGACACTGAAAAAGCTCATTGTGTGTCTGTGTGTCTTTATGTCTTTTTGTCTCACCCACCACTTGATAACTGCTGTTGGTGTCTTTACATCCCTGTAACTTAGCTGCTTGGCAAAAGAGACCAATAGACCAATAGAACAAGTGCCAGGCTTTACAAAATAAGTACTAAGGTTGATTCATGCAACTAAAATTTCTTCAAGGTGATGCCCCAGCATGAGCACAGTCTAATGAATGAAACAAGGTAAAAGCTAAATATATATATATATATATATATATATATATATATATATGTGTGTGTGTGTATATAAAGAATAATAATAAATGGAGCAAAACGCATATGAACAATAATTATTCTTCATATCTACTCAAAATACATCACTTTAACATGGTATTTCTACCTATTAAACGGGTGTGATATCCCAGTTTTTGTGTGATTTTTGCTACCCATGGTAACTATTAGCATATTTACATTATCAAAGTTTTTTCAACCGAGATAATATTAATATATACATAAATAAATATATATATACTCCTCTCCTTAAGGATGACAGAAAACAAAGTTGGCTCTGATGAAATTTAACTTAAGAACAAAGAAGGGATGTAAACAAATAACACAAAACAGTTTGTCTGGTTGATATTCTACCAATTCTGGTAATCCTCTGTCCTTGTGTTAATGATAATTAATAAGACTGTAAAATGTTTATTTAGTCTTCAAAACAATAATAGCGTGGTGAATAATGAATGGCAACAATCATCCCCAGCCCTTGATTAATGTTCGTTTGACATAATACACCAAAATGCAAATATTTAGACAGGCTTAATTTCATTTTTTAGGGATGAATGTGTGGAGTAGGAGTGGGGCTATTTGTTTTTAATGATTTCTAAATCCCCAATGGGTTGTTGAAGTCTTTGTAAGCTACTGCTGCTTTTGACGATGTTGTTTAACCCCAGGTTAGCCCTGGTTGAGCAGACTTATGATCAGTGCTATTTTGACTGTGATCGATCACCCTTCTTTTTGATGTATTCAGGAAACCCAAGACTATATTATCCAATTTCCATGTCTAAAAGCCTTTCTCTAACCTGGAAGAATATAAGTTGACAGAGGTTTGGCTGCTATTTTTAACAGATTACACAACCATGTAGAGGCTCCCTCATTGGTTCATGTTGCTGCTGCTTCTATTATTTAACCCAAGGTCAACTCTTGATTGAGCAGAACTTATAATCAAACTGTTTTAGTCATTATCATAGATATATTACATCTTTTATTTAGAAATAGTATATCTAGGATGACAGATGGTAGGGTGTTAATTAAGGGAGATTTGACTACTATTCCTAGCATGTTGAGCCACCATATAGCTGCAGCTATTGTTACTTTTTTTCAACTCCTTTCCTTGGACCTGAGTCAATAATAAAGGCTTTAAACAGTTGCCTGACCTTCTACATACATAGCAGCCAAATCTCATTGAATCTTATTGTTTGAAAACAAATGAACATTTTGAATAACAAAATACAGTATACCTGGAAATTAATTAAGGTGGTCATGGCATGACTATCTTACATTATTAGCCTAACCAGTCAGGACTGAGTTGGGAGTAAACAACAGCCATATCTGGTGATTTGCTGTACTTGAGAAGACACATCAAGCTTAGTAAAACTGCGGTCATCCATACATACGGGCATGTCCTTTATGGCCATACCCCACTCCTTTTCCCAGCTGAGAGGTCTTTGTATTGTCGGTGCCAGTGCCACATAAAATGCATTTGTGCCATGTAAAGTGCACTCATGCCAGTGTCATGTAAAAGCACCCATGCCAGTAGCAGTTAAAAAGCACCTAGTACCCTATGTAAAGTGGTTGGTGTTAGGAATGGCATCCAGCTCTAGAAACTATGCCAACATAGACAATTGGAGCCTGAGCAGCTCTCTGGCTGGCCAGCTCCTGTCAAACTGTCCAACCTATGTCTGCATGGAAAATGGACCTGAAATGATAATGATGATGATATATTTCTCATTTTAAGAGTCTGGTAAATGATGGTTCCTTTCAAATTCAATGCTAACCTAATTTTCATGAGACTCTACTTGCATTACTGGAGTAAGAATAGCAAGATGGTTGTATGGGCACTGCAGTAACTACTTGCTCATAAGTGATGAGCTTCAGAAAATTAATATGTGGTAAATGGATGTGAAGGTGGCAAGATTCTTCTCAGGTCTCAGTTCAAAATAGGATATTAAAAATACATAAAAGTGACCAGAAAGTTTGAAGGCCTCCATTTGACAAGAGACAAGAAATAAGATTTTGGCTGACCACTTGAGAATAATGTATAATGCCTGCAAGCCCAGTTGAACTGAAATACCTGAATCAGAAAATATGAATGACAAGATGAAGAAATAACAACAAAAGAATATAAATCTTCAGCAATTTAACAATTTATTTCTACTTATAGAAAAAGAAGTAAAGACTAAATTCATTTAAATTTTAGTCCTCCTGTCAAGAACAACATACATACATAATAGTAAAACTGAATCAGCACATGAGGTACTCTAGAAAAAAATGAATATTACAAAATTTGGTGGGTGAGAAAGAAAGTACATGTTCAATGCAATGCAAGAGATGAAAGCCCATATAAAATTTTTCATTTTATATAATAAGAAAAGTTGTATGTCTGCTTTCAACAACATATAAAACGTAAGTATTAGATGGTGCAGCCAATAACTTGTAATTTCATTCTTCTTGGATAAAAAAGAATTTCAGTACACCAATAAGATATTCACACTGAAAAGAATTATAAGTATGTTATGAGAAAGAGAAAAGAAGTCTTTACATCTGACCATATTAATGTGGGTTTTGATATTTCATTCAGCAGGAAGGATAGTTCATTCACAGTGTCATTCCTTGTTTGTGTTCTGATAGTGACTGGTTTATTTCAACTGCATGGTACAATGTATTCAATGGGGAAAAAGGCATGACATGATATGTTTTTAGCTTATGTCACAGTAAAATTAGCTTACTAAATAGTTGGTTGGATGTGTAACTATCAAGAAGGCCAAACATAGGTTAGCCACAAGTTCAAACCAGCTGCTGGTATTTCACTGTATTTTTTTGGTAAATCATTCAATTCTACATTTCCTTCAGTTCACCTTGTTGTTAGGGTATAGGTAAAAGTTTATCTGGGAATTTTACACAGAAGAGACAGCTGTCGTAACCAGGACAAAAATTTATTTGTTATCTGCTTCACACTATCATATGAGAGCTAAGCAACAACTCTTTAAATATCTTTAGGGCATTGTTGGTATTTATATTTTATAACTCACCAGAAGATTGTATAGAGAAGGTATATAATCAATGAAACTAATTTCCAATATGTTAATGGTACTTCTTTCATTGAACAAGAGAGCTTATCTGTAGTTGCTTGATCTGACAGAAATAGCAGTCAAATCTCTCATAAATCAAGCCTTTATGATCATGGCTTTTCTTAGTTAGGACTCTCCCTTTTATTCACATAATCTTTGTCATATGCCTCAAAAGTGATAGGATGGTCACAGCTGAAATATCACATGGTCTGAGTTCTTCTCAATAGAGCTAATCTCTATTATCATAGGGATTTCAGTCAGTGGCTATTACTACTTCCAGATCTTATATTTGTATAATTTCTCCATTTCTTTTAAAGATGGCTTATCATTTGTTGGAACTGATATTTAAATCAAGTGGCACTTCTCTTCTTAATGGTCATTAACAACATTATCTAACTAATTTGTATTGATTTATCTGTCTGTATGGATTAGCATATCCCAGAGTATGATCACTTCACCATTGTCTGATAACTTTTCTGTTGTATGTTCATATTATCTATTTGTCTGTTATTTCATATTGCATTTCTTATTATCTGTTACTATTGTGACAGAAAAAAAAAAAGAACCTTACAAATTCTTATTATTATTGTTATTTGTATTAATATTATTATTAAGGCAGTGAGCTGACAGAATTGTTAGCACGCTGGGCAAAATACTTAGTATTTCATCTGTCTTTACATTATGAGTTCAGATTCTGCTGAGGTCAGCTTTGCTTTTCATCCTTTCAGGGTCAATAAAATAAATACCAGTTGAGTACTGAAGTCAATGTAATTAAATAGCCCCCTCTCACAAATTTCAGGCATTATGCCTAT
>NC_068985.1:72020367-72023605 GCF_001194135.2 Octopus bimaculoides
CACTGCTGCTTGATACAGTCTCGGAGTTGTGTTTCAAATGATTTAGGCTCAAGTCCAGTGGCTTCCAGTGTTGCTTTGAGTTGGTCCTTGTATCTTATTTAATAATATCAGTCTTAAGGTAGCAAGCTGGCAGTATGCAGGTAAAATACATTTAGCAGCATTTCATATGGCTCAACGTTTAAAGTTTAAATACTGCCAAGGTAGACTTTGTCTTTTATCAGTTGAGCAATGGGGTTGATGTAATTGACTATCCCCTTCCCACTCAAAATTTCAAGCATTGTTCCAACATGAGTTAAACAGTTTGACAAGATTCAATATGTGTATCAGAGGACTGCATTGAGCTCCAGTGCGTCTTTTGGTGTGGCTTTTATGGCTGGCTGGCTGGCTGGCTGGCTGGCTGGCTGCCCTGCCTAATGCCAATCATTTTACATAATGTACTGCAGTGGGGTTTTTCATAACACCATCATTAGTGAGGTTACCAAGTAACCTACAAAACAAAGAAAAAAACCTCATCAACTGAGTTAGGTTGTAGTAAAAAAAAATGTGGCTTGATGAAGATGGTGGGAGGCTAAAGTATGACAGAGTGTCAGACATGGGTATTTTGCTTTAGAAATACTACACGACTACTCCTGCATTATATGCTGCACAAGAGATTGGGAAAACATTTTGGTATTATTTACTCACAATTACACATGTTTCAGTTCCAAATGGGAGTTAAAATATTGTACATGTAGTATAAAACATGTAAGATATTTCCTATTAGAACTTCTTCAGACAGAGAATTAAATAATATTATTATTTGATTCTCTGTCTGAAGATTTTCTAATAGGAGATTTCTTAGATGTTTAACCTACATGTACAATTTTGTAACTCGTTTTAACAAATGAAACATGTGTAATGGTGACTAAATAATACTCAAAACAAATTCTTTCAGTTTCCTATTTTGATATATAATTTATCTACAGAAAATATTTTCCAGGGTCTTATGAATATGTCACACAAATTTAACATCTAAGCACAGATTTGGAATACTGGAATAAGTAGGTGTGCTTCAAGATGATACAGCATGTATTTTAACTCTATCTACATTATATATTTATATATGCACACAAAGATACACACATCTTTATATAGAAGATTATCTGTTAGAAAGGGGGAGGTGAACCCATGCCCACATTCATAGAACAGAACTTAGGTGCTGCATGTTCAACTGTTGGGCCATATGTGTGTGTATAATGTATGTGTGTGGGTGTGTGTATATATATATATATATATATTGAGAGGAAAACATATTGCATGCAAACATGAATATCTCTGTTTACTTTTGCTTTACTGCGTGTGTGTGTGTGTGTGTGTGTATTTATACACACACATTACCCATTTTTATATTCTTGCATACATGAACAAACACACTCACACAAATGTCAGTGATCCTACATATATACTCACATTTATTTATATTGAAGATCAACAAAAGAAGTTGTTTATTTTTTAATTTAACTGTCTGTATACACACACCATAAAATACTTGACAGTAAACATTTAGCTGTTTTTCTTTTATGCTATGTGTGTATGATTGTAATATGTAAATACACAATCTATAAGCACAATCTCTAATGCAAATGATATTTACTCTATGTGTATATTTTAGAGTGAAAAGTGTAGCTTAATCTGTATATGTTACCAATACACACATGTTCACACATACATATGCATTTATTGCAAACAGCACAGAACACATTGTGTGTTATGGGGTGGGAGAGGTGTAAGAGTAGAACATCCTCATTGATAAGGTCACAGATTGTGATGAAAGAACTCTAAAAGAACTCAATTAAACAATTAGTTAATTAATTTACCAATTAGTTAACTAATTATCTAATTAATTGATAATAAAACTTATGCGAAATATAAACAGTGCTTCTGTTTCTATTTACTTTATGGCCCTCCCAAAGTACAACGTACATATATATATATATATATATATATATATATGTGTGTGTGTGTGTGTACACTTGTATATGGGTGTGTTCATGTATGTATCTGTATGTAAATACTTACGTTTATGTAAATATATACATTCACTTATTTGTTCATTTGGTCCCAACATATAATAGTTTGACACAAGATTTTATATCATAAACCATTTAAAACTAATACAAAACTAGACATATGCCTACTTATAAAACTATCTGTACATACATATATGTATATATCATCATCATCATCATCATCTAATGTCTGTTGTCTATACTGGCATGGGTTGGATGGTTTGACCAGGGCTAGTAAACTGGAAGGCTGCACCAGGCTTCAGTCTGATTTAGCATGGTTTTCTATGGTTGGCTGCCCTTCCTAATGCCAACCACTCCATTTGCACAACACCAGTATCTGCCACGGCTGCGATTTTGCTTGGCTTGATGGGTCTTCTTCTCAAGCACAACATAATGCCAAAGGTCTCAGTCATTGCCTCTGTGAGGCCCAACACTCATGTATATGTATATATATTTATATATATATATATATATATATATATAAATATATATATAATGATATTAATAATAATAATAAAGGAGTTACAACGCAAAAACGTATATATTTAAATGAACATATTTATCTTCTTCAATATATATTTCAGTATGAAGAATTCATTAAGAGACTTAATAAATCAAAATTTCTTTACACATATTCAGGAAAAATAAATATAACACCAGAAAACTACATTCAGTTTAAAAATACAAACCGTTCATGGTGAAAAAATTAATTAATTAATTAATAATTGATGAAAGAAACAGAAGATAGATTTAGCACTAGTCTTTATTCAGTACAATGGTTGCTTCGACCCATCCTGCAACTGTCCATTATGGGTAGGATTTTGTACATCTAATTGTGCTGCATGTGCAAAATCCTACCCATAACGGACAGTTGCAGGATGGGTTGAAATGATCATCATACCGAATAAAGACTAATGCCAAATCTACCTTCTGTTTCCCTTCATCAATTATTATCATCTCAACTAACACTGCATAATTCCTGAAGTAGATCCAGCGGAAATATACCCCAACTGTAGATGACACCAGTTAGCCCAAACTGTGAGCATGCTTTACTTAACACACTAATTGATATATACCCATTAGTCCAAAATATTACACATATATATAAACATACACACATACATGGACACATGCAGGCGCCTGTGTGTGTTTGCGTGCCTACATATATATTTATATATATATATATATAT
>NC_068985.1:72024098-72026598 GCF_001194135.2 Octopus bimaculoides
ATATATATATATATATATATAGAAAACAATTAAGGTACTCAGAAATCTGGATGTTTGTACAGTAAACATTTAGCGCTTTTCACCTAATCGTGTAGGATTTTTAAATCCTACACGATTAGTGAAAAGCGGTTTATTTATTTTATAAAACATGTGACATTAATAAAAATCTGTAAATGTACAAACATCCAGATTTCTGAGTACCTTAATTTTTTTCTATATAATTTCTGTATATAGTGAGTGAGATGTGTGTTGATACAGTTTAACTATGTATTGTGTATTGCCAGTTTATAAGTACCATGTAATAACTGTTCTTTAGTATCACAGTCTTTTATTTACAACCACAACTAAATATAATTTACCAGCATTCATTAAATTTACATCCACTGAACTACTGATTGGAAAAATCTAATCTGATTCTCCCTCATGCTTACAAGAGAAAATGGAGGTTCAACAAAATAAACAATATATTTAGGTGGCAGCATGGCTGTGTGGTAAGAAGCTTGCTTCTCAACCACATGGTTCCAGGTTCTTGGGCAAGTGTTTTCTACTCTGTCCTTGGGCCAACCAAAGCCTTGTTACTGGATATGGTAGATGGAAACTAAGAGAAGCCCGTCATATATATGTGTGTGTTTTTTTGTGTCTGTGTTTGTGCCCCCCCCCATCACTGCTTGACAACCAGTGTTGGTGTATTTACATCCCTGTAACTTAGCAGTTCAGTAAAAGAGACTGATAGAATAAGTACAAGACTTAACAAGAAATAAGTCCTGGGATCAATTTCTTCAACCTATACCCTTCAAGGTAGTGCTCCTGCATGGCCACAGTCAAATGACTGAAATAAGTAAAAGTGTAAAAGAATATGAACAAAGAAATACACACACACACAGACATACACACACACAGACATACACATGTAAATTAGAATTAGGTTACTCTTTTACTCTTTTACTCTTTACTTGTTTCAGTCTTTTGACTGTGGCCATGCTGGAGCACCGCCTTTAGTCGAACGAATCGACCCCAGGACTTATTCTTTAGAAGTCTAGTACTTATTCTATCGGTCTCTTTTGCCGAACCGCTAAGTTACGGGGACATAAACACACCAGCATCGGTTGTCAAGCGATGTTGGGGGAACAAACACAGACACACAAACACACACACACACACACACATATATATACATATATACGATGGGCTTCTTTCAGTTTCCGTCTACCAAATCCACTCACAAGGCTTTGGTCGGCCCGAGGCTATAGTAGAAGACACTTCCCCAATATGCCATGCAGTGGGACTGAACCCGGGACCATGTGGTTGGTAAGCAAGCTACTTACCACACAGCCACTCCTAAGGTTGTCTATAAAATTTACTTATTCATATGAATTTTAGGGTTTAGTAGGAATTTATGCTTATGTAGATTTTGCCAATAGGTGTTCTGACTTGAGGTGAAAATAATTATGTGTGGTTTTAAGAGTAGAATCTACCAAAAAATTTTTAATCATCCATTAATCTAGCTACCACTTTTTCTTTTGATTGAATCCAGATCTATTTTTCTTTCTCATGCATAACTTCTGTTTATAATTAATACTATATTTCTCAACTGAATTTTGGAATTTCACCATTCCATTATTATTTCCTCTGTAAAATTCTCACATTAGCTTTAAGGATATAACATGCTCTTACAGCTATAGAACATGCTGTCTACCAGCAAAATCACTGAGTAACAGCTAACCACACACTGGCAAGTGTGTATACTCACACACACACACACAGAGGATCTTGAGACTGATCTTTACTGCCATTACTGTGTATGTGTGTCTATCTAAATTGCACTTCATATTTGAGGCTCTAAAGAAGCTATAAGGTGTTACTCAGGAACTCAACTATGAGTCCACTGCATCTTGTAGCAGAAACAGCCGTAAGCCAAGGAAGTTCATACATTAATTGTTTATTGCTTTGTCATTTCGTTTTCTTTTGTGTGTGTGTGTGTGTGTGTGTGTGTGTGAAGGCACATGGCCTCATTGTTATGGTGTTGTGCTCACAATCACTAGATCATGAGTTTGATTTCTGGACCAAGCAGCACATTGTGTTCTTAAGCAAAACACTTCATTTCACATTGCTCTATGGGTGAGAGATTGACAGAATTGTTGGAATGTCGACAGAAATGCATTACAGTATATCTTCTGGCTTTCTACATTCTGAGTTCAAATCTCACCTGCTTCAGAAGGCAATGGGGAACCACTCCAGGATTCATCCTAAGTTTAGTCATGGTAGCTGAAGCTCCAGTAAACTACTTTTACAGCAGCAGGAGAAGGTATGAGACCCCTCAGATCTTATAGGGAGTGCCCGGAGAAGTGGAGAAGGTTCACATGCACAGGATGTGCCCAAGTGCAGACCACCACTAAACTATATATATATATATATATATATATATATATATTTATATATGTAGATATTTATATATGCATATCTATGTGTGTGTGTTTGTGTGTGTGTATATATATATATA
>NC_068985.1:72027192-72029592 GCF_001194135.2 Octopus bimaculoides
TATATATATATATATATATATATATATATATATATATATATATATATATATATATATATGTGTGTATATATATATAAATAAATGTCTGTATATTTATAAATATGTATGTGTGTGTGTATATATATATATATATACATGTATATGTATGTATGTTTGTTTATGTAATTTTTAATAGTTGAACTTGATGTTGATAAAGCTGTAAATAATAGCATATAAATGCTAGGTTAAAACCCCCTTAGATGGACAAAGTCAAAGGCTGTTCTTGGGGCATAAACATTTGAAATATATATACATATATATATATATAAATATATATATATATATATATGTGTACATACACACTCACACGTGTTCATGTGATGCTTGTGTGTATATCTATATATGTAGATATATGTGTGTGTGTATATATATGTATACATCTCTCTCTCTCTATATATATATGTACAAACGCACTCACACACACACATATATATATAAGCAAAAAGCTATTTCAATAATTTAATAGATGTTATATAAACATAATTATATATAAACTGCCATTATTTATTCAGCTTTCCAACATGTCTTAACCTCTATAACCTAAACACAGGATGCAGTTGTTGTGGTAATATCAGTGATAATGTGTGGCAGTGTCTCGGAATCTGAGTTGTGGAATATTTTGCTGTTTGTGGGGATAATGCAGGGGTCATTTGGGCAGTTTATAACCAAGGCTTGGTCCATAAGACTCAAAGTTCGCAGATGTAAGTTTGTGGTGAAGTGAGATATGTCTAAGTTGGGTGGTTTCTAAGGCGGGGTTGCTTACGGCTGTTACTCAATTCTTTTTGGGTCTGATGGGTCTTCACCACCTCCATCATTGCCACAACATTATAAAAATGTGTTGCATCTCATCAATTCAAACAGATGTGGTTGCGGTGGATGGGTGATGGGTGTGGGTATGAGTGTAATTGAAACCACAGGCAAATTATAGATGTGTAGGTAGGTTAGAGTAGATATATAGAAGTCATGAAGAAGAAGAAGAGAAAAGGAGAAAGTGCAAAACTTAGTAAACTTGGGTTGAAAGAAGATCAATTTCTTGGTTTAGTCACTTTTTTGGAGGTTTTAAGTTTATTACATGAAATGCTTGATAGCTGGTAGTTGTATAGGTTTTATGCATAGCTTTGGAAGTGTGTGTGTGTGACATGAATTTGTGAGCATTAACTGTGCGTTTTGTTGTGTAAAATGTATTGTGACTTTATTGTCGATGTTGTAAGTAATTCTACTTTTTCTGCTCCACCTCCTCATCATCATCATCATTCCTATAAATATCTTACAATCTAAGACTTAATGTGTGTATATGTCTGTACGTGTGTACATGTATGTGTGTGTGCATATATATATATATATATATATATATATATGTGTGTGTGTGTGTGTGTGTATAGGCGTAGGAGTGGCTGTGTTGTAAGTTGCATGCTTACGATCCACATGGTTCTGAATTCAGTGCCACTGTGTGGCACCTTAGGCAAGTGTCTTCTATTATAGCCTCAGGCCAGCCAAAGTGTTGTTAGTGGATTTGGTAGACAGAAACTGATAGAAGCCCGTCGTATATATGTATATGTATCTATATGTGTGTGTATGTGTCTGTGTTTGCCCCCCCCCCAACACCGCTTAACAAACGTTGCTGGTTTGTTTACGTCCCTGTAACTTAGTGGTTCGGCAAAAGAGGCTGATAGAATAAGTACTAGGCTTACAAAGAATAAGTCCTTGGATTGATTAGCTCAACTAAAAAGGCGGTGCTCCAGCATGGCCACAGTCAAATGACTGAAACAAGTAAAAGAGAGAGAAAAGAGTATATATATATATATATATATATCATCATCATCATCATCATCGTTTAACGTCCGCTTTCCATGCTAGCATGGGTTGGACGATTTGACTGAGGACTGGTGAAACCGGATGGCAACACCAGGCTCCAGTCTGATTTGGCAGAGTTTCTACAGCTGGATGCCCTTCCTAACGCCATATATATATAAATATATATATATATTGGTTAGTTGCAGGATTCATTAGGATGTAGGTATATCAACATGTAGTGCATCAGGATTGGATGGGTACATAGGTATAAACTAAGACAGCAACTCAAAAATAAGTAGATTTAAATTAATTGCTCTCTCTATTCCTGACCCATTTGCCTTATAAATTCTATTATGGTTTCTCAAAATTTCTCTTGTTCCACCATGATTATTGGTGAACTAGTCACCTCTATTTCTGCCTTACCAGTTTGTATGTTTAAAATTTGCCTGAAGATGGCAGTGTTTTGCCATGATATAATCTAAGAATTCATTAATAAAATGCTGCCAGAACAGCTGTTGTGAATTTTGAACCTCATCTGTGTTCTTCTTTACACACATTATATATATA
>NC_068985.1:72029656-72031457 GCF_001194135.2 Octopus bimaculoides
ATATATATATATATATATATAGGAAGTTCCTGGCTTTGGGTAAAAGAAAATACAGGAGGATCAGTCAATTAATGATTTTATTCAACATATTCCCCTCTCAGATTCACACACTTATTGCAACGGTCCTTCAGTTTTTTTCTAAGCCTTGTAAAAGAACTTGGAAGGTTGAGTCTCCAACCAGGTTTTTCACAATAAAGGCCTTAAAGCCAGGAATTTTTCAGTACCCCATCATATGTACATACATGCATACATATATATATATACACATACACACACATACATACATACATACATACTCTGTAATAATAAATTGAGCAAATAACATTTCTTACTGTCTAATAAAACAACTTTTAACATTTGTTGTAGTTTGAGAGATATTTCTAACGACTTTTACTGTTTGGGGTGTTCAACCCATACAGCTTTATAATCTAAACTATAATTTTAGTGTTCGTGTGACAGGTAAATTTTGTAGTAATACTTTTGCTGTCATGAGTAATATTAGAAATAAGGCACACATACAATAATTATAATTTAACTTTTATCAAACATGCCATTCTATTTATTTTCTTATTCTTTCCTGCGCTAATCACATTGCTTTTCTTCCATTTTGTAGTTTGATAAAACAATTAATTGAAAAATACTTTTATATATTTCTTTATAATGAAATTTTACAGAGATTCATTTTTCATGATTAACAATACAATTCTGTTGATAACATTAAAATAGCTTAAGGCGGCAAGCTGCCAGAAACGTTAGCACGCCGGGTGAAATGCTTAGTGGTATTTCATCTGTTTTTACATTCTGAGTTCAAATTTCACCGAGGTCAACTTTGCCTTTCATCCTTTCAGGATCGATAAATTAAGTACCAGTTGCATACTGGTGTCAGTCTAATCGACTGGCTCCTTCGCCCAAAATTTCAAGCCTTGTGCCTAGAGTAAGAAAGATTATTAAATAACATTTTTTATTTTGGTGGGTCAAGAGTTTGAGACCATTTTCCTCTCCTTGGTTTCTTTATAATTCTTATAAAAATACATATTTTCAATGACATTTTCCAGGAATACATTTTGAGAATGTAGATTATGTAATCTTTTACCTTTTGCTAGTTTCAGTCATTAGACTGTGGCCATGTTGGGGCATCACATTGAAGAATTTTTTGTCAAATGAATTGACTTCAGTACTTATTTACTTTAAGCCAACTACTTAGTCTATCGGTCTGTTTTGCTGAACCATTAAGTTACAAGGACATAAACACACCGACACCAGTTGTCAAGCAGTGGTGAGGGACAAACACACACAAACACATACATACACTCACACACATATATACATACTAATACAATGGGTTTCTTTCAGTTTCTGTCAATCAAATCCTTATGGCTTTGGTCATCCTGAAGCTATAGTAGAAGACACTTGCCCAAGATGTCATGCTGGGGGACTGAACCATGTGATTGGGAAACAAGCTTCTTATCACACAGCCACGTTTCAAGCATATAAAATAGAAAAATGCTCAAGTTAAAGAAATTGGTGGTAACAAAGTCTAGAATGGTGGAAGGAGTGGTTGAAAACTCCTCTCCCAAATTTTTTTCCTAAATTTTATTAAGATAATTGCAATCTACTCCATCAAAACCTCTCTGTAAAATTTCATTTAAAAAACGTATTCTTCAGATAGTTACAAGAATCAAAGTAGGTGATGGGGCTCCAAACTGTAGTTACGCTCTTTCCCTCCTTCTGAGTGTATGTGTGCGTGTGCATGTGTGTGTGTGTGTGAGTGTGTGTGTTTGTGCATGCATGCATATGTATG
>NC_068985.1:72031511-72032044 GCF_001194135.2 Octopus bimaculoides
ATATATATATATATATATATACATACACACACACACACTATATACATATACACATAAATAAACAGAAAGAGAGAGATGGTGTTTGTGTGTATATAAAATCATTACAGCTAGTAACTCCTTTCAATTTTTTTTTTTTTACTTTTTGATTATAAACTATGAAATAAAGTGAAAATGTATTTTTCTCAATAATGTGTCTTATTTAGATTTTTTTTTTTTTTTTGTAAATTGTTAGTCTGTCACACCAACTCATATCTTTCATTTCACACTTGCATATAGGTATTTATCTTCCATAACTATTCTGTCAGTTCCTCCTTCTCCATCATCTCTATGATTTTTTTTTCATTCTCCCTGTGTGTAACGTTCTTTTACTCATTACCTCTCACCAAGCTCTCAACCTGCACCTCTTATGTTAACTCTCTCTCTCTATCTATCTATCTCTCTCTCTCTATCTTTTACTCTTTCTCATCCTCTCTCTGTTAAAGTATGGCTGAAGTAATCAATCAACCAATCAATGTTTATATATATATATATAT
>NC_068985.1:72032412-72035382 GCF_001194135.2 Octopus bimaculoides
TATATATATATATATATATCAGCTATTATTATATAGAGAAAGTAACTCTGTAACTGGTGAAAGGCTAATTTGGAAGGTGTGAATGCAAAGAGAAAGGGATTCAGGTTAATGTACTTTCAAATGTATTTAATATAGAAATAGATAAATAAATCAATTCTCCACCTACATTCTTTGATAATCAATTATATAGATGATGATTTCTTGAACTGGCAGAGGGTTTCAACACTGTAGTCATATTCAAAGGATTAAATCAGCTTTTGTGTATGATTTGTATTAGATTGTGGTGCTCTCTGTTGTATTTTCCCTGCCCTAGCATCATCTGTCTCACTTTTTGCAGGATCTACTCATTTTTATGCTGACGTGGTCCGTTGTTGTGGTAACTTCTAATCAGTGCAGTGCACTGTCTGACTTCAGAGGCATATCACCATTCACTGACTCCTGAAGGCCCTGTCTTCCTGCGTTGAGTAGATCAGTGTTGGGAGACAGAATACACTCAGAATGCAGAGCAAAACCAGATACCAAATGCATCTTGTTCACCATTCAGACTGGGTTGGAACCTGGCCATAATAAAGAAGAAAAAAAGAATTATCATTGTAATCCTGACAAGCCACAACCATGTATTGGTACTTCATATATTGGTCCTGAAAGAATAAAATTCAAAACTAACTTCCACAGGATTTCAGCTCAGAGTGCGGAGAGCTGGAATAACTATAAGATTTTCTGGTCAATACCCTAACTACTCAGAAAATTTGCTGCTGTTATGTATGTTTACAATGTCAATAAAGTGCTCAAATAGCTATTAAATAGACATTTATTATTTTTATATAAGAATGTTGTTGAGAGTGGCTTCAATGTTTTGACCAGCTGAGCCATCATTAGAAAATTTGAAGTCACTTTCAATAATATTCTTGTATAAGAATAAATTTGTACTTTACAAAAGTTTAGAGTAAGCCATCAGATTAATGTAAAATTATTTTTATTGTAACTGAACATAAAAACAAACATTAATATTAAATAGACACTAAAATTTATATCGTCAAATTTGTAAGTACTTCAGAATTCAATGTGCACATATAAAGGTTTGTCATTTAACTGGGTTAAATTTATATATTGAAATACCTTTGTGCAACTATAATCATCCAATGTTATCAGGCAATATTAAATGAAACTGAGTTTGTAAATATTTGAGATACAAAAAAGCATTTTAGAAATCAAACTGCGAGTTTGTAAGTATTTACCAAGTAGATTTAGCTTTTCTGCTTTACAAAGGCAAACAATAATGTTAACTAAAATATTTTTCCCCAAAAATTTTACCATAAAAGCCGTACTATTTGTAGTATTGAAGTTGTAACTGTAGTGTGGTGGTAGTGGTTGTAATAGTAGTCATACTAATGTTTATCTAATTTGATTTCACTTTTAAAAAATGGATTTTCTGATGGTGAAAATTGAATTTGGAGACAGTGATAAGATATAATGGCTTGCAATGTAAAAGTTTTTACCACATAAAAATGTCTTTCGCTATTTAGAAGTGAAAGAAAACTCTTGTAGATTCTAAATACTTTCCCAATCTCACCCCTGAAGCTATTCTGAGAAGAAATTCTTTGTAGCCTCAGGCTTTTCTTTTTAAGGACATCAAGTGTTTTAAGAGATTTCAAGTGTTTTAAGAGAGATCAAATGTCCTCTGGCACATCAAGTGTTTTAAGAAATCAAAAACTCTACTTGAGAATAGAGCTTGCAGAAAAGATATTAAAGGAGAGGAAAAAGGTTAAATAAGCATCTTACAGTCTCAGTGCATCACATGACGATTTTATCCTAAAGAAAGGAACATTCTTTAATTCAAAACCATTTCTCTATAAACAGGAAAAAACAAGTTCAAGACTAATGAATCCATGATGTGACTTCTGCATAAATAAGATTCTCTAAAGATAAGAAAAATGTTCTTTGGTTGCATCAATATGCCACATGATTCTAAGGCTTCTACAATGAAATATATTTTCAAAGGTGGCTAACATTTCTATAGTAATTATCTTTTAAATTTACTTGTTCGCTTACAAGCTCAATATCTGTGATGTAGTTTTGTTTCAGCTCTCAGTTGATTCCATATAGTTTTACCTATGGTTCTTCTATCACTCTAGAATTGTTATTCTCAAATATTGCTTCACTGCAGACTGGTATGCTGCAAAAACAGTGAAATTATATATTTTTTTTAACGTGCAAAGAAATTAGAAATAGAAATTCTATATATAATATTTTGATAACTATGTGTGTCTTTGTGTCTGTGTTTGTCTGCCACCACCAAATAACAGCAGTGTTGGTGTGTTTACGAACCCATAACTTACCAGTTCAGCAAAAGAATATGACAGAATTAGAATAAGTACCAGGCTTTTAAAAATATGTACTGGGGTTGATTCATTTGATAAAGAAATTCTTTGAGGCAGTGCCCCAGCATGGCCACAATCTAATGACTGAAACGAGTAAAAGATAAAAGAACTATACTTTATTTATTTAATAAACACACACACATACACACACATGTACATATGTATATGTAAACACACATAAACACACACACACCCGTACCTAACACTCACAATCCCACAACACACGCACATCCACACACATACACACACGCACACGCACACACACTTCTCACCAACACTACACACTCACACAGACATGCATACAATCACACACACATGGGCATAAACAACACACACACATACAATAGCAAACGCACGCACACACACGTACACAGCAATGCACATATACACAACATATGCATACACACAAACACACACACACACGCACAAAAACATACACATACACACACGCGCACATACAAAATACACACACACACGTACACGTACCCAACACCTACAACCCCACACAAACACGAACACACACATACTCAAAAAATCGCCTGTTGACCTTCTACCTACTGTCTATAAGCGTCCACTAACCATTCCTGCT
>NC_068985.1:72035922-72041099 GCF_001194135.2 Octopus bimaculoides
TATATATATATGTATATATATATGTATATATATATGTATATATATATGTATATATATATATATGTGTGTGTGTGTGTGTGTGTATATATATATATATATATATATATATATATATATATATATTCCCCCATTTAAATACATATTTTGACTTTGTGCACAAAACGTTCTAAAATATTCTTAATTGCTGTAAAGTGAGCCACAATTAAATAAAAATTAGAAGTTACTGCTCTACAGAAAGGCATGAACATCTCACAGTCTTATCATTCGTTCCTCTCTCTTTCGATTTTGTGTTGGTGTGTCTTATGAAAGAAAATCAATTTACTTTTAACCCTGTACACAGTACTGAACCTGGCCACAGTCATGAATGGTAATCCTTTTAAAGAATCAATTAATGACCTGCAATCTGAGAGTTTTCAAAGAAAGTGTGCAAGCTTAAAAATTTTTATTGAATTTACTTTTTTTTTATGTAAGCATTTCCAATATTTAGCCTTGTAGAACTTATTGCTGGAGAAAAACAGCTGACTCTTTATTTGAATGTGAGGATGATAGAGCTGCAACGGTTATTGGTACTGCCCTTTAAAGTTGAAGAGGAGAATGTGGCCAGTTGTTGGTGTGTGTGTGTGTGTGTGTGTTTGCGCATTTATGTGCAAATGGACAGAGGTGACTGATCTGTTTACTTTGAAGTTAAATGTGACTATATGGTCAGTGGTGTGTATTCAAGTGTGTATGCATTTGTGGATAGAGTTAGCTAATCAAAATACTTGAAGTACTGACAAACTGAATTAGTATGGGAGGCCATCCACACGATAACAAGATAGTTAGATAGTTATATAAGAGAAAGTATATTTTATGATTAAAACATTAAAAGACTAAAAGTATATTCAAGGATATGGAAAAGGAAAAATTATATTAATGGAGAGCTAATATCATTTTTATCAGTAATAGATGTCAGCAGATTCAGTAGAGTTCCTTCAATATTTAGTCACATTCTTTTACATTCTGAGTTCAAATCCCAACAAGGTCGACTCTACTTTTCATCCTTTCAGAGTCAATGAATAAATAAAACAAATTATAAATTAATAAATAAGTAACGCGTAATATTCTTTTCTACTCTAGGCACAAGGGCTGAAATTTTTGGGGAGGGAGTCAGTCAATTAGATCGAACCCCAGTACGCAACTGGTACTTAATTTATTGACCCCGAAAGGACGAAGGGCAAAGTCGACTGCAGCAGAATTTGAACTCAAAACGTAAAGGCAGAAGAAATACTGCTAAGCATTTCACCCGGCATGCTAACGTTTCTGCCAGCTCACCGCTTTAGTAATTAGTAATATTAAGCAAGTTATTGTCATTTTACCCCAGTCAGCCCTATGGTCAGAGACATTTTAACTTCGATCATCCTTTTTTTTTTCAATTTAGAACTACATTATACTTCTTTTTACAAGACTCTAGAATATGATATGAAAAATATTTGGCTGACATTTCTAGCAAGTAAAACAACCAGGTATAGGCCATCTTTTGATGGCTCATATCAAACAAGTTTGCAGAAATGATGTATTGGCAAAATGGTAGTACATTAGAGTAAATATGTTTACAGCACATGGTTTTGTCTTTGTACATTTATATTTTATATCCAACCAAAGTTGATTTTCTGTGCCAAGTCAATAAATTTAAGCCAATTGCAGTACCTCTTCGTGGTTGCTTCACTTTCTAGAAATAGTAACCAGATTTCCTCCCAGATCACATGCTACTATTTTAACAAAAAGGAAGGACACATTGCATTAATATGCAAAGTCCTAGATATGTTGCATCTGATAAAGCTATTGAACACTCTTGTGCTCAGACCAACAATAGTACCGCTCAGTTGTTGCTTGACCTACAAAAAATAGTAGTTATACCTCTCTCAAATTACCATATTTGACAATGAATGTAACTGATAATTTATATTATCTGTATAATCTATCTATCTATCTATCTATCTATCTATCTACTTACCTATCTATTTATCTATCAATCTATCTATTTATAGATAGACAGATATTATGTGAAAGAATGGACTGATCGTGAGTGGAGTACCTTTGATCATTTGATCGTGGTTTTTTTCCATAAGAGCTGAGCAGTGGTTGAACAACAACAACAACAAAAGTGTGACACATGATGTAGGAGAAGGGAGTAGGGAACATTCCATGAATTATAAAACCCTCTTTTAATAAAAGAAAATGACTCGAGAAATCTTCAGATCATTTTTGTAGTGTAGATGTTGAGATTTACTGTAGAAGCATGCACCACGCAACAGATTGAAATGGTAGGATGGAAAGAAAGAAACGGAAAACTAGGAGAGATAACAATCAAAGATGAAGATAACAAGGCTATAGAGTGAAACATTGTATAAGAGAGTATTTCCTTATTAGTTTGTGGCAGATTCTTCACACCACTTTACCATACTTCTTGTAGAAATTACAAGGTTTCAATCAGAGCCAGCCAGAAGCTCTATTGCACTCTGCCCACCTCCACTACACCCTATCTTTTCTACATTGACTGACAATAAACTACAATGATGATTAAGTGTGCGTGCATCTGTGAGGGAGAATAAAAACCTCTGTTATTGCTTCATTCCTTCACACAGATTGTTGTTCTTATATTGTGTTGAGAAAGTTACACACACACATGTATTGTGTGTGTAATGTGTGTGTGTGTGTGTGTGTGTGTGTGTACATATATATATATCAGGGCACATATACATGTGTACACCTCAATACATTCAACCCTTTCCTTGTAAAAATATCACACACACTTTTACACATATATGCAATCATCATTCACACATACATCTTACATGTATACAATTCTATATATATTTGCCCTACATACATATAAGATACTGTTTTAATTATTGGTTCTGAAAAATAATCAATGATAGATTTCCTCAAGTCAAGTATTAATTGAATTCCAGGCTTCACTAACCTTTCCACCACCACCACCACCACCACCATTAACTAGCACTATCATCGCCACCATCACCATCTATCAATATTAACAACCAATTTGAGCCTTTATGTAGCCACTCAACCTGCTAGAAACAGCAGCTGAAGTCATATATTACAAAGAGAACAATGTATCCCTGGGTCCACTGCATCGTAAGCGAAGATAAAAAGTCATGGTTTGATTATCCTTCATCACAAGTCAGCTCAGACACATCCAGAATCACCACCACTACCAACATCACCACCACCACTTTCCATCAGCATCTTCCTTCCAAATCCATTTTTCTTAATGCACTAATCCTTTCTGTTGCTCTGTTAGATAGGGGAGCAATATGTTTTGCTTGTTCCAGCCTATTTGTTTTTTACTTACTCCCAGGAGAATTTGCTAAATGCAGGGCAAGGTTTGATAAAGGCATTGCTTTGCACTTCCATAATTTCAAATGCTATCTTCCAGACATCCACCAGACATCAAATTCTGATTAAGTGGCTTGTCATTTGGTCGTCATCACTTGTTAAAATGCAAACAGCATGGCGTCATGGACATAGCAGTATAGCCTGTATTCATCATAGTTGCTAATATCTTCTATGAAAACTGATAACTGAAACATGTTAGGTATGAAAGGTGCTTGTATACTTGATGTAGCTCAAGAAATTTTAATTAATGAAAATTATATGCTTGCTGATAAGAACCATTTTCTAAATTACTAATTTTTGACAAAAGCGGGTAGAAAGCAACCCCAAAATTCTAATTATTTAAAATGAATTATTCAGAGAATGTTGTGGGGTGTGAAAACTCAGGAGGTATGGCAACTTCAGGCCTCCTTAATATGGAATATTGTGGAATCAGTCAGATGCATTCATAGTTGAAATATTTGCTTCTAAGAAAAAATCCCTGCTTTTGGTAAGTAGATGTGTGGTGGTTATTGTTTTACCCAAAAGTTAGTTCATAATTGAGCTGACATGAATAAAGAATGTGCCAGCTGTGATCCTCATCATTATCATAATTTAATATCCACTTTTCTATGCTTGCATGGGTCAGAAAAATTTTATTGAAATAGATTTTCTGTCTGGCCACACTTCCTGTCACCAACCTTTACCTGCTTATTTCAGACATACTGCATTTTAGATTACAATGGACAATCACAGTCATTATTTACTGTATGGCTTCTAAATAGACATGGGTTGGACAGTTTCATGTTTTATTTTATTGATTCACAAAGGATGAAAGGCTAACTTTACCTTTCATCTTTTAGGAAAAAACTGGACAATATAGTGCTAGAATCCCTAAAGAGACAAGATGCTCTTACAATTTCTCTAATCATGGTGTTGCCCAATCATGGCTGACCAGGGACTACACAACAACAATAACACTATCATTATTATTGTCATCACAGGTTTTACTTATATCTGCCTTAGCTCTGCCAATAATGTAAAGCATCATGCTGACAACTCATCATTCTTCTTTCCACCTGTGACAGATTTATTCCTGAGTTCCCTTCAAATTATTAGATTCAGACATACAAGTGTGGTTGGCAAGTTCTTTATGCATCCATGTAGTTTTAGGTTTAATTGAACTGCATGGCACCATGGGTAACTGTTCTTTACAGTATATTACATGTAGGCCTCCATGTTGAACCTGAGGCCATGTGGGAAAAGGAATGGAGGCATAATGTCGCCATCACTAGTGATCACTCCAAACATCATGATGTTGACTGGATGTTTGATTTTTATCACCCTTGGTACATGTCCTCAGATTACACTGTTCTCAGATTGATTCTCAAACACACTGAAATGTTCGTATTGGAGCTTCCAGTGCAAATGCTAAGCAGTACAGCATATTGTTTCCAAATTCCTGGCAGAGTGAATTGCATCATGGTGTTGTTTTTCTTATAGATGGTGCTCAACTGACCCTACTATACTGTGTAGTTGACAAAAACAAAGGTGGCAAGCTGGCAGAATTGTTAGCATGTTGGACAAAATGCAATAGCAGTATTTCGTTTGTCTTTATGTTCTGAGTTGAAATTCTGCCAAGATCAATTTTTTAACACTGGTTGTCATGAAGTGGCTGAGAGACCAACACAGACTCACAGACATGCAGTGGGACTGAATCTGGAACTATATGGTTGGAAGCAAATTTCTTACCACACTGCCGTAGCTGTCCTTATATATATATATATATATATATATATATATAT
>NC_068985.1:72041109-72047687 GCF_001194135.2 Octopus bimaculoides
ATATATATATATATATATATATATATATATATATACACACACTTATAATTTGAAGCTTGAAAGTATGCCCATGTTATTGTTTGTAATTTCAAAAGTGCATTTATATAAATACAATAGGGTGTCATAGATATAATATAGTGAGTTGAGAAACAGAAACTATCTCCAGGGTATTTAAAGTTTAAAAACAGCAACCATAGGAGGTAACTTGAGTAAGTTTAGTTGATCAAAATTTTTAGATTTGTGTAGTGCATATACTTGTAAAGCATTAAATTTACCAAGAAGAACTAACTCCTTTGACTCTTTAGCATTTAAGTCAGCCATAACTGGCTTAAATATTCCACCTGTTTTATGTTCAAACTGGCCAAATCTGGCTTATCACACCAATCCTACAATATCATTGTAAAAGAATTAAGTTACCTCATCAAAAATCTTATACCTACAAGATAATGCAGAATTAATTCAAGATTATGTGAATAAAAAATCAACACTTTTGACAAAATATTGGTTTCAAATTTTGGCTCGAGGCCAGCAGGTTTGGGGGAGGGGCTGCATCAGTTATAGCAACCCAGTACTCAACTGGTACTTATTTTATTGACCCTGAAAGGATGAAAGGCAAAGCCATTCTTGGTGGAATTTGAACTCAGAACATGAAGACAAACGAAATGTTGCAGTATTTTGCTAAGCCCTGTGTGGTAACTATTCTGTGAACTCTACACCTTACTTTTGACCAAATAATATGAATGCTGAAGGGCTAAGAGAAGTAACATTAGATGAACTCAGCCATTTGATAAACAGAGATAAGGAAGATTAGTACCAAACTAAGTAGAGATGTCAGTATAATAGAGTGTAAAACCTTTAATATAGATTCCAACATTGCCACAGTGTAATGACTGAAATTAGTAAATTAAATAAAAGAATTTCCAAAAATGTGATATAATAGATAAAGTGTGTTTATCTTCTACACTGATTTTAGCCATGTTGTCTTCTGACTAGATGTGCCCATTTCCATCTAAAATTGGTTTCAACTATCAAATTAACAACAACTGAGCATAAAAATACAATAGTTATCACTTAATCTAACCATCATTGCATCACTTCATTAAATTTCAGTCAAATTAATGAGGTAACTCATTAACTTTTGGTCAAAATCCTACAGACTGCCATTGTTGTTGTTGCTGCAATATAACTTGCTTTTTTTTTTTTTTTGCTTTTTTAATGTTTTATTAAGCTGATTATCATTTTCCTGCTAAATTTTGATGTTTAGAATGATTTTTTTAGAGACAGTATTTAATAATGATAACGATGCTAATAATAATAATAATAATAATAATAATAATAATTATTATTATTATTATTATTATTATCATTATTATTATCATCATAATGGTTATAGCAACTATGATGATGAAAATGATGATGATGGTAGTAGTAGTAGTAGTAGTAGAAGCAGCAGCAGCTGCTAATTTTAATGATAGTGGCAGTGTTATAGTTGGTTGCAATAAAAGTAGTAATAGTTATAACGACAGCAGTGAGGGATTAGTAATAACAGCATAAGTAGTGGTGACATCAGTTATATTGGGATTTGTCCTCATTGTATTAGTAATAGCAGCAGCAGCAGCAATTGTAGTAGTAGTTGTAGCAGTAGTAAATGAATACCTTAAAGCAGAAACCATCAAAAGGTATCCAAGAAAGAAAAAGTATAGCATTAGTTTTAAGGGGAAAGAAGTCTTCATTACCCCCATCCCTGCATTTCAATGGCTTTCTGCCCCCCTATCTACCCTTGCTTGTTTTCTCACTTATATGTTACTCTCCAGACCTGAGGTTGTCATTTCACATTCTCCTCTTTCTCGGTGTCTTTCCTCTTATCTTTCATCTGTCACAACAACAACAATAATAATGGTTTCAAATTTTGGCACAAGGCCAGCAATTTTGGAGTGGGTGGGCTTAGTCGATTACATCAACCCCAGTGCTCAACAGTTGCTTATTTTATTGACCCCAAAAGGATGAAAGGCAAAGTTGACCTTGGCAGAATTTGAACTCAGAACTGGTGATAAGCATTTTCTTGACATGTTAATTATTCTGCCAGCTTTTCTTTTATTTGCTATCAGAGCAAAGGATGAGGCAAACATCACAAGGACAATTGCAAAAACAGTGTTTCACTGATTGAGTTGTTAAAAATAATAAAAGTAAAGAAAATAGCCGCATGAGAGCCCAATAGTTGAGACAGCTAAATCAGCCAGACAAGAATCCCACAAATCTAATCTACTTCCTAACTGAGTTCTCTAACATGTAAATGTGTGTGTGTGTGTGAGAGAGAAAGAGAAAGAGGCTGCTACATAGTTTCTGTCATCCAAATTGCACTCACAAGGCATTACTTAAACCTAAATTGCAGTATTGCAGTAGAAGATACACTCATTGTTCTACACGGAGGGCTTGAACCAGTTGTGTCTTTGTATTTGTTTGCTTCAACCTCAGAAGAAGCTTTGTCCCAATGACAGGTCTTTTGAGATTCTTGTGTGGAGAATGAGGGAGTTTTTGTCACTCTAAAGTCCTACTCAGAATGCTTTGACCAAGTGGGGGCCAATACAGTCTATCTATCAGGCTTTCATACATTTATGTGTTTAGGTTACCCCATGACTATAGAAAACACTTGCTCAAGCTGCAGACCACAGCTGATTTCTTCCATGGAGAAGAGGGAAGTGAAAGATGAATAAGAGTTGACTCCAGTACTGGAATGGTATTTTATTAACCCCAAATGCAAATTTGACTTGAGTAAGATTTAAGCTCTGCAATGAATACTGCAATACATTTTGTCCAACTTTGTAATGACTATTCTAATTTGTATGTTTGTATGTGCTTCCATATATATATACCTATGTAAGTTTGTACATAATTATTTGTTAAAAAATATTCATTAGCAACAGAGACAGTATTTACAAGCTCACAGGCTGATCACAATGCCAGTACCTATTCTGGCAATATTATTTTATATATCGCTGGCGGGAACATGAATCACTGTTATCTCTAGCAGTTGAGTGTCCATCATTGACAAGTCCAAAGAAGGTTGAAATCATATGATCTGGTGGTCTCGGTGCTGGAAATGGCAAGGATTTATCTCCCCACAAGCAATATAAATAAGTATGTATTTTACACTAAAAGTCAATATGAGAGTGTCTCTCATGGTAACTACTGCAGTATAGTTTGTTCTAACAGAAAATCCACATTTAAATGGAGATAGATATTTATTTGTATATGTATACAATTTTGTATACATATTAATCTCCCACTCCTTCCCTCCTACACACATTGTCCCCTTTAATATCTTTGATATGGTACATCCTTCAATCAAACAAACTCAATCCAGGATTTGCTAGGTCCCCTTCTTAGCTCTACTCCCTATTAACTGCTCCCTTTCTAGCAACCATTATCTATTAGCCTCTAATCTTATCATACAACACTACATTCGCTCCTGCTTACGTGACGGTGTGTGTCTGAGCATGCATCTATATGTGTATCACTTATATCCCTCTATGTCTTTTAAAGTAATTTATTGCTTCCTCTGCTCATCTACTTGAAGACCCATTAATTATTGATACTTCCTAATTAGATTTTCATTAGTAATCAAAAGGTTTAATACACCCAGTTCTATAAACCAGTGTTGTCTGTCTTTTACTACCACATAGGTAGAATGCTGCATTGTGTGGTCAAGGGGAAATGTTATAAATAAAGCAAATAAGCTTAATGGTTTGCTAATTCATTATTTAAACAATGTATCATAGTAATTAGTATTATGAGGTACAAGCTGAAACCCACCACTTAATGTATTCCATTCAAAATCCTTCTGCACACGCACATTATAATGTTGCAGTAAGGATAACACATTTGTGCATTTCCTCTCTTATTATATTTTATAATGTGATTAAAATATTTTTATAGTTTGGTATAATTATCTCTGAAAATTTTTTAAAATGCACTAAAATATTAAACTACAGCAAAAACAATATTAAGGACTCACAACTGGACTCAATGTGCAGATCACAGATGTATGACAAAAGACTTACTGACAACTATACATGAATTTTAATAACTAACAAGACTGAATATGTGTCAAAATATAAACAATATTCATCAAGCATAGGATTTTAAATAAAATCTCTTGATGGAAATTATGCAGGAAATATTTAAAACAAATATGGTTATGCACGAAATGCACTCCATTTATATTCTATGTCATATCAAGAATTTTCTTTTTTATCTATTATCAGCTAAAGATGTGAGTAAATAACACTAAACGAATTTTTTTTCTTGATGGTCATTGTCAAATATCAATTATAGCTTTCAGTATCTGAAAGAAATTGTGTTGCTTGTAAATATATTTCTTTACCTACATCTTTATATATGCAGACAGTAGTTGAATGTATTCTGTACAACAAACTATTATAGTCACCAATATCTAAAAGAAATTGTTGCTTTGTAATGATGTGTGTAGACGTATTTCTCAATGTGCTTTGTCACTTTTTGTTCAGTAATCATTACAATCATTTGGAAGACTTATTTATTTTCTCTGACGGTGGTCTAGATGTTTAAATAAGTACATTGCTGGGTACCTTTAGCAAGGTTATTTCTGTCGTAAGCATTTTGACCAGACCAGTCCCTGACTTCCTTCTGACTCCATGTTTTTTTTTTTCTACAAATGTTCAGTCTCAACATTAGTCAAATCAAGCTCATCAGTGTCTGAGGGCCTGCAAAAGTTACGGGTACAGTTAGACTATCATCATCATCATCATCATGTCTACTAGCATAGGTGAGACTTATTGAGGCAGTATTCGACAACTTGGTGTTTTCCTGTCACCAACCCTTATTTGTTTCCTAAGGTATTTTTATTCCATGTATGTTCACATATCGAAATTGACAAAATTACAGGACATATTGTTTATGGGAGATGGAAACATAATGTCACCATTGCCCAAGCAGGAACAATGTGATGACATAGGTGTGGCTGTGTGGTAAGAAGCTTGCTTTCCAATCACAAGGTTCTGGGTTCAGTTCCACTGCATGACACCTTGGGCAAGTGTCTTCTACTGGATCCTAGGCTGCCCAAAGCCTTGTGAGTGGATTTAGTTGACAAAAACTGAAAAAGCTCATCGTATATATATATATATAAATAGTGATTGTAGCAAAAAAATGGTTAGGCTGAATGGACTTACTCTAAGCATGTGCCTGTAAATTGAGGACCAACAGTTGGGTGTGGGCTTGTGATTTCAGTGATCAGAGTGATCCATGGGGCTCCTAGATTGGCTATAGTTGATAGTTCCCCTATATGAGGAGGACTGTATCATGGATATACTCAAATATTATGTATTTTTTTACCTCATTCCCCTCTGGTCCCTTTCTTCCTTTCATATTTTATGTAACTCCACATGCACTTGTAATGTCCCTTTCATTTAATGCTCCTGTGGCAAATAAAAAGAATTACTGTTATTATTGTTGTTATACTTGTGATAGCAGTAAGGATGCTTTCAGTAATTATAATTATTGTGGCTGTATTTTTGACAACATCAGATGATGATGATGATGATGATGATGATGATGATTGTGGTGGTGTTCAATGAGAAGAGTGGTGCTGGTGTTGTTCCCCAACATCTGTGGTGATGATAATGATAATAAAGCTTTAGTGTCTGAGGAAAAGAAACCATATCTGTGTTTTTCTTTATACTTATCCTATTAAGAATTATAAAGTAAAAGATATGAAAACGTTGTGAGGTTTCTCAATACCTTCACCCAACCACCACCACCACCACCATCACCACTAACAAAAAAAAAAAGAAAAATGTATTATTAGATGAAATGAATTTCTTTTGAGTGGAAATTGAAACTGGAACCTAGGTACCGTTCATTGAAAAATTACTTTTGTGCCACATGACCGACATAGCAGATTACAGAAGTAATACTTTGTGTGCTTGTGTTCTGTAACAATTAAGCCTGAAGCATCTGAACTTTTTTTTCTTTGGAACATAATGAATACAAAAATAAAAACCATTCAACATGAAAGGAAGCCTCTATATAGTCACTTGACCTACTAGAAATAACTGCTAAGCTGATAGTTTAAGATTTACATTGGACAACATAGTAGTAGATACATGATACCTGCATAACAGTCATGATGGTCATGTTTAGAATATTTCTGATCTTGTGTGAATGAATTAACCGCTCAGATTTTACTGTGTAAACTGATATTAGACACTATAAGAACCAGGTCAAGACACAAAAGACAAAATAGAACTACTGTATCATCATCATCATCATCATCATCATCATCATAATCACCACCACCACCATCATTGGTATATTCAGTAGCAGCAGCACCATCATCATCATCATCGTTTTATAATTATTTATTGAGTACTGAAAAAAATTGTGTTTTTCATTTTCAACACCAAACTAAAACCAAGCAAAGTTAACAAGGTTTCTTATTTTATATTTCAGATCTCCGAGATGATTTTAAAGTAGGTCCAGTTGATACAATGGTTGCCATTGGAGATACTGCAATTTTGAAATGTCGTCCACCTCGAGGTGAA
>NC_068985.1:72047697-72055357 GCF_001194135.2 Octopus bimaculoides
GTATAACGATGGAGGACGAGGGTGATTTAATATTGTCTTCTGTAGAAAAGTCTGATGCAGGAGATTATACCTGTGTTGCTGTAAATAAAGCTGGAGAGCGAGAAAGTAAAACTGCAAAACTCACTGTATATGGTAAGTGCAATTTTTATATTGTAAAATTTTGAATTCTAGGAAACTGATGGTGATTTCTTATTTCTTTACTGCCCACAAAGGGCTACACACAGAGGGGACAAACAAGGACAGACAAACAGATTAAGTCAATTACATCGACCCCAGTGTGTAACTGGTATTTAATTTATCAACCCCGAAAGGATGAAAGGCAAAGTCGACCTCAGCGGAATTGAACTCAGAACGTAACGGCTGACAAAATACTGCTAAGCATTTCGCCCAGCGTGCTAATGTTTCTGCCAGCTCGCCGCCTTACTCACTGATGCGGATTTCTGTCTGTGACTGTCTGCTGGAGAATTCATATTTATCCAACTTCTGTGTATTTTTCATGGAGGCAGTGACAAGTGACCGAAGCCTTTGGCATTATATTGTACCTCAGAAGACTTGTCAAACCAAGTGAGATTATAGTTGTGGCCAATGTTGGTGTTTCGTTAGTGGCACCTGTGCCGCTGGCATGTAAAAAAGCACCCACTACACTCTTGGAGTGGTTGGCGTTAGGAAGAACATCCAGCTGTAGAAGCCATGTCAAATCAGATCGAAACTTAGTGCAGCTCTCCAACTTACTAGTTTTCAGTCAAACCAGCCAACCCATGCCAGCATGGAAAAACGGATGTTAAATGATGATGATGATGATGATGAAATACTGTTATGCAACTGTTAAGGCTCAGTGATAATTGGGTTAAAGTGCTGGGACTACTGATCGCATGGGCATAAATTCAAATCTTACCACAGCCTATGTTGTGTTATGCTCATGAGCAGAGCAAGGTACATTGGTCAACTCGATCTTGCTTGTCTGAGTAAACAAAACCAAAAATAGGTTTAATTCAAGAGGCAAGTTGATTCTGTGACCCATTTTTAATTCTCTGTTGAAGACCTTTTATTTCAAAGACAATGGTGGGTTGTCTCCTCATTCTGTCCTTTATACCACTAGTACAGTGGTTTCCGCCCTTCAGAGTTCACAGATTTTATATCATCTCTATTCAAGCACTCCTCACTCACTCACTCATCTCTTCTCTTCTTGTCATCCATGTTGTGCCTTACCCACCAGGCCTTACATTGGCTTCTTCACCAAGTATTTCTTTTCTCAGTTGTCAGCCTTCTAGACATCCTACTCTGTCCATGTTTTTGCTGCTGCCTTCTAATTGCAGTTCTTTAAGAAAAATGTCTACCACATCAGTCACTGGTCTGGTGAGTGGGGCAAGCAAAGACTATGAACTTAGCCCCTTATGTCAAACAAGACCATTGAAGAAAAAAGGGCATTTTGTGGTCAGATAAAATCCTGCTGTCTCGTAAAAGAAGATACATTAGGTAATATAGTACTATATGCCTTATGTCTGAGAAAAAAGTTGGTTGATCAAAGCTGGAATGCATTTGATCTTAAAGGAAAGTGTTAAGAAAGAGGGTTTGAGATAGGAATGATGAGATATGAAGTAGACATATTGGGATGGTTGAGCTTGATGGGAATGTTTTATAACGTGCTAGTTCAGTAGAGCAGAACCCGTTACATTAAAGGTAGAAGAGACAAAAAGAAGAAACAGCATATCTGAGTTTAAAATCCCTGTGTGATCGACTGAATTTGCTTTTCATATTTTTGGTAAGGGTGGTGTCAGTAAAATTTTTCATCTCTACCAGTATTATCTCCAGATTGGTAGACACACTCTCCCCTTCCTGTGAAAAAAAATAAAGAAAAAATCCCTCTGACCTTATATATTGCTGTGAACTTCTGAAAAACTCTAGTGTGACCACATTCAGTTACTACCCACAT
Source organism: Octopus bimaculoides (assembly GCF_001194135.2). Lineage (NCBI taxonomy): Eukaryota > Metazoa > Mollusca > Cephalopoda > Octopoda > Octopodidae > Octopus > Octopus bimaculoides. Next base: position 72,049,631 of record NC_068985.1, read on the forward strand.
ATTTGGAAAATTGCTGCTGCTGTTGTCAACTACTGCTACTATTCAAATATCATAGATCACACCCATTTATCTATTCTTTCTTGTTTATTAAGCCTGCAGTTTGGTGGTGAAAGGACTGATGGAACCATGACTTGAATACTGCTCTCATGGTCCTCCTCAGGCCCTCTATTTTCTGAGTTCAAATTGTAATGCCTTTCACATTTTCAGGACCAATAAAAGAAAGTATCTGTCATGTTCAGAGGTTGATATATATATTTTGCTACTTGAGAATGATAAAAATTATATTAGAAGACCATGTACAGGTTCCTTTGTTAGCTTGTTCTTACCTACATGTTTTTCAATCTCCTTTTTTTTGTATTTTTTTTTCTAAGGGCACCTAGTCAGTTATGACAATGAGGGTGCCAGTTGATCCTGTCAACAGAACAGCCTGCTTGTAAAATTAATGTGTCAGTGGCTGAGTACACCACAGACATGCATAAGGTAATTTTCAGAGAGATTCAGTGTGACACAGAATGTGACAAGGTTGGCCCTTTGAAATACCAGTATTACTCATTTTTACTAGTTGAGCAGACTGGAATAATGCAAAATAAAGTGTCTTGCTCAAGGATGATGCGCCACCGAGTATCAAACATATAAACTTCTATGATTGTGAGCCAAGTACCCTAACCACTAAGCCACACACTTGCACATCAATTCTTTTATATAAGTTCAAACTGAATGTCTGCTACCTTAGTTTCATCATCATGGGAGTGGTTGGCCAACAAAAACCATGAGTGAGACTACCCCCGACCTCTTTTTGACCAATTAATAACAAAAAAGAAAAAAAACTTCATAGATTTTGTTGACAATATTTAACTTATATGCAATAATTTTATATCTGGTCATCTTACCACACTTTTTTTTACTGTTCAGTCAAGAAGAGAAGGACAGCACCAATGACTCGCTATTTTTTCAGGGTCTCCAAGGCTACTGGAAAATAAGGATAAAGTTATTAAACCAGAGGCATAACTCAACAGAGTGAACTTCATTCAGGAGGTGGTTTTTAAGTAAGAAGTAGATTAAGTTTTTTCCCCCAAGAACTTAGAACACAATGGAAACTAATACTGCCAAGTGCCTTGTCTGAGAGTTTAATAGCTGTGTCAATCTACCATTCTGAACTGGCACTTTATTTTCTCAAACTAGAAAAGACAAAAGTGTAGTTGACCTTGTCAGGATTTGAACTCAGAGCTATAACAAAAGCCACAAGGCATTTTGTGTAGTATATTGCTTAAAGCTGTATATCACAACTGGTTAGTCTGTTAGACAATTTTTAATTTCTCATACTTTGTGCTGTCAGCATCATATCGTTGTGCTGTCAGCTTTGTATCAAATGTTAAGTTACTGTCAATATGTTTTATACAGGAAAGCATTAAAAAGTTAACTAGAAGTAATTATATGTGAAGGGGGATTAAAAAAACAATATTAATCAATGATGAATAATTTCATTTTTGCTTATGCTAGTAGGGGAGACTACTCCTAACATAGGTGTCATTTTGTCTTCTAATCTTAACAGCCACAAATAGGTGTCATTTTATCTGCGTACTTTGTAGTCAAGTTTTCATTACAGAAACCAAGCTCATTTCTTAGTCACTTACATTCCATATATATAATATATATATATATATATATATATATATATCTAACCACAGGCAAAGACACATTGTACAGTCCTTAATATCCTTAATACTATATATTAATTAATGCATTTTGCAATTAGGAAAGAACAAACTTTAATTAACACATTGTATAATCAATAGTACCAATTGAAATGTTAGAAAAATCTTGATTTTGAAATCTAATGTATACGTTATTGTACTGTTTGAACACAAATTAGTTTTTACGTTCAATAATTTGATAATTCTAAAACTCATATATCTAAATTAAAATTAATTTTTATTTATTTTATTTTAATTTTTTTTATATAATTGAAAAACACCCAGAAGCAATTAAATTTCAAGAAAAACAAATGTATATATATAAATAAATCAGTTAATAACTTCATAAATTGAAGAAAAAGAATTAAAATAACAACAATGAAGAAAAATAAAAAAGAAATTCCATACAATTTTCATAATCTTATTTAGTATTGCATGAGAATTTAAAAAAATACTCTAATTACTAAAAAGCAAAGCAATAAACGAAAAAGTTAAATCTATAATTCATTTTAATCATAGAATAAAAAAAAAAATAATAAATTCTAAAAGGAACATTTCCAGAAGCTTGCTATTTTTCTACTCATTGCTTGGTTTCTTAAAAAGTGATGATTTAAAGACTTGTAAATTTAGGCAAAGTTCAAACAAGCCCTTTTCATGGAAAATTCCTTTAAGTTCTTTTCTTATTTTTGTTGTTATTGTTTTTAACTTCTTTATTTTTAACCTGAGATGGCATTAAAGATTTTATGCAATTATAATTGTAGCACCTGCTTAAGATTATATTTTAATTAATTCTACACATCTTAATAATTCAAAGATGTCTTTTGCCTTGCAGTGGAGTGTCAATTTCTTTCAAAATAGGAAGAAATAAAACAAACAAAACAAAAGCAAAACACAGAGAAGGAAAATAACTATACAAGTCATTGCAATTTCTAAGTGAAAAGCATTAACTCTGCTACTGAGATGTGGAATTGATAATTTATGTAAGGTTTTAGTTTTTCCACTAAAATCTCTCACAACACATTAGAAATGATAAAACATATGGCAAGACACCTCATAATTTCTTATTAGGCAAAATTTACCTCGGCTTCAGTTTGTCAAATTTTTTAATCTTTCATTCATAACAAATAACTTTCTGACAGCAAACAAAAATGGCTTTTATGCATCAATGTCTCCCATGGCATATTTTTTTGCTGTCAGGATATTTCTTTGCACACATACACAAATTATCCATGCAGGCATGCCAAGGATTCTGACCATTAAAAAAGAAAAAAGCCTTATGCATATTAGGTGTGGAAGAGTGTGTGCATTTCCTGTTTTAAGACATTACTCATCTCTCTCTTCCTGTAAATATGTGTATACATACTCATACGCATACATTCATAAATGCATATACATATAAGCATATGAAGGTGTAGATATGTACGCATGTATGACTACATATGTCTCTGTGTGTGTGTGTGTGTGTATATATATATATATATATATATATATATATATATAGAGAGAGAGAGAGAGAGAGGCACAGGCATGGGTGTGTGGTTGGGAAAATTACTTCCAAGCCTTATGGTCTTGTGCTCAATTTCCTTGTGCAGCATCTTCGGTAAGTGTCTTCTATTATTGTCCTAGGCCAGCCAAAACTGTGTGAGTGGATTTGGTTGATGGAAACTGCAAGAAGCCCTTAGAGCAAGCACAAAAATCTCCATTTCTTGAGTTGCTAGTGTATTCATCCTCCTGTATAAGTCTGAGTGCTAGACCCTTTACCGGTGTCAGATCAAACAACTGGAAGTGTTCCAAATCAGATAGCTCCAAAATATCTTCAGTCTCTCAGAACCAAATGCAGGAGACTGCATGAAGAGAGGAGAAGACTGCATGAAGAGAGGAGGAGACATCATCATCATCAACTCCCTGCATCCGTTGTTCAAATGCCTGCAGTGCTACAAGTTCTTCCTATTTCAAAGTGGTCTAGTCAGTCACATCTGCTACCCTGAGAAACAATGTGCTGGATGTGGTGGAGGATGAATGTTTTAGACTGACACTGCCGTCATTTTGATGGGTGTTGTCATGGGCAAGCATATATATATATGATGATTGGAATAGAGCATCACTGACAAAGAAGCAAGTTGGTCATTTCCTGATTTTCATGTTACAATATTACCTTGCTTTGGATACAGGTGAGGGTTGGCAATAGGATGGGTATCTGATTCAAGAGTTTATCTCAAAAATATTTCATCTGACCCATGATGATATATACATACATGTATAGCAGAAGTGATTCAGAAGTGTGAGTGAGTCACCCAAGATAAGATGTAGTTTGGCTTCATTCCTGGCAGAGGTACCCACAAAAGTACTCTTCCTAGGGAGACAGTTGCAAGGCAGATATTTTAATCAAAAGTAAATCACCATTCCTTGTCGACTTGGAGAAAGCCTTTAACAGAATGCCTATATATATATATATATATATATATATATATAATTGAAAATGCAGGGAAACGGTTGCATAATCAAGTATCTGCACACCTGGAGAACTACATTGCTTGGAATCAATTGTAGTGATTAAAATTAGATGTCCAACAATACTCCTTCTTGTTGACTCCAATTTTTTCAGTTATCTATTCACACACGACAGAAGCCCAAATGCAAACCTGGAAGTACATATAATACTACTCGTGGATAGCAAAGGGTGGAATCTGAAGGTGGATGAGCTTTAGACTGTACTCTACTGCGTACTTAACAGAATATACCATAACTATATAAATATATATTTAATTGTCCACGTTAGTGGTCGACGTTATTTTTAAAATATATAAATATAAATATAACAATAATATAAGGGATAAAAATCCAAATTTACAGGTAATTTATACACACATACACATATACATACATACATATATATTTACACACACACACATACGTGACTTAGTGGGTTGAATGTTGGGTCCACAGTCATGAGGGAGTGAGTTCAATTCCTGGACCAGGTTGCATGTTGTGTTCTTGAGCAAGTCAGTTTATTTGACATTGCTCCAGTTCACTCAACTGTAGAAGTGAGTTGCGACATCACTGGTGCCAAGCTTTATTGGCCTTTGCCTTTCCCTTCGATAACAATGGTGGCATGGAGAGAGGAATCTGGTATGCATGAGCAACTGCTAGTCTTCCATAAACAAGCTTACCTGAACTTGTGCCTCGGAGGATAAATTTCTACGTGCAATGCCAGGCTCATCCATTACCGAAGGGGGTCTTTTCCCTTTAATGTGTGTGTGTGTGTATCTGTTTTTCTCTCTTGCCCTACCCTCACCCTTGTCCCCTTACCTTCCCTTAGACCTATTACTACCATTCTTCTGATCTTCAATATAGACACCACTACTGCCACAGCCATTCGAACTCGCTCAAATAGCGTCACCATCTTTATTCCTTCCACTTCTATTCATTGTCCCCTAATTTACTCATCCTCCCTACAAATACCATTTTTCATACTGCTTCATAATTTAATTATCACCATCACCACAACCACTGTTTCACTATTGCAAAATATACCTCCATCATTGACAGTACCATACCATTCTTCTTATGTATTCATCACTACCACTCTTACCAATTGTCTTTGAAATGAAGCCACCACCATCAACAACCAATACTGCTTCCTTTTTATTGCCCCATCATCATTATTATCATCATTTAACATATATATATTTCAAGCGTTAGGCCTCACAGAGGCAAAGTGGCCAAGATCCTTTCAAGCATTGGGCCTCTGGGAAACAATGACTGAGACCGTTGGCATTTTGTCATGCTTCAGAAGACCCACCAAGGTGAACAAAATTGCAGTTGTGGCAAATACCAGTGTCACACAAATGGCATGTAAAAGCACCCATTATGCTCTTGGAGTGGTTGGCATTAGGAAAGGCATCCAGCTGTAGAAACCATACCAAATGAGGCTGGAGTCTGGTGCAGCCGTCTAGCTTGCCAACCCTGGTCAAACCGTCCAAGACATGCCAGCATGGACAATGGACGTTAAATGATGATGATGATATATATA
>NC_068985.1:72055545-72059035 GCF_001194135.2 Octopus bimaculoides
AGAGAGAGAGAGAGAGAGAGAGAGAGAGATACACCCTTTTTTCACTTGTTTTAATCAGTAGACTGGCCATGCTGTGGCATTGATTTGAAGTATTTTACTCAAGTGAATTGACCCTGGTACTTATTCTATAGGTCTCTTTTGCTGAACTGCTAAACTATGAGGACATAAACACACTAACATTGGTTGTCAAGCTGTAGTGGGAGACAAACATTAACACAAAGCCACACACACAATATACACACACGACAGGCTTCTTTCAGTGTCCATCTACTAAATCCACTCACAAGGCTTTGGTCAGCCTGACACTGTAGTAGAAGACACTTGCCCAAGGTGCCATACAGTGAAACTGAATCCAGGACCATATGGTTGGAAAGCAAACTTCTTACCACAGAGCCATGCCTATATATTCACTTCCATACATGCATGAATATTCTTCATCATTGACTACAGTTTTGCAACCAAATAATTGAAATCATTTTATTATTTTCTGATTTTCTTTTCTCCATTACAATGGGCTATTTTGGCACAAAATTCATGGTACACTCAAGCATTAAATGCAAATTTTAAATTTCAATAGTATGCAGATTATTTTGAAAAATTCTTTTTTCCTGTCAACAATCAATCATGATTTTTTTCTTTATTGTTGTTCAACAAGTTCTTGACAGAAGAAATTTTAGGCTATACTATTAATAATGGAAATAACTATCTGTGATAATGAAACTAATACAGGGACATAACAAATGAAATTGGTACAAGTAGAAATTCCTAAAGTTCCATTAGGATTTTTAAGGTTAAATTTTTGAATGCAAATTGTATTTTTATATTATATTTTAGATTATTTTATAAAGTAATATATTTATAAAATTCTTCTATGATGTTTCAATTTAAATCATTTAGATGAAAAGTTATCCTACATTGTATGTGTGTATGAAAACACACACACACACACACACACACACACACACACACACACAAACAAACAAACAAACAAACAAACACATGTATATGTACACGTCCAAGTTCTCGAGAAAGGTTTTTTTAAAAATTCTTGATGGTGTCAGGAATTTGATGAAGCATCGTTAAGAATGCTAAACAAAGAGAAGAATTGGTAGACTTGTGATGTTTTCTTTCAGCTTTAATTAATTGTATTTGTCATCATTGTTGTTGGCATTTTAAGTGCCTGTTTCCTTATTAAGTATTATGCTAGTAATGGATTAGATTACCTTATATTACCACTGATCTTGCCCCTTTCCCATCTTACTTATGATACACAACAAACTGCATGCAATATGACACCCACTACTTCTTTTTGTCTTCTTTGGTATTATGTTATGCCATGAGTTCCCTTCCAGTGTCAGTCTCCTGCATTTATCAGTCACTGCCTATTATTCGTAGGAACTGCAAGCCACAGGGATGGGTGTATGTTTAAGAAATTTGCTGTATGACTCCACTGCATGGCACCTTGGAAAATATCTCCACCATAACTGCAGGCTGACTAGTAGCTTGTAAGTGGAATTCAATAGAAACTTGATGGAAGCCTGTCATATATATATATATATATATATATATATATATATATATATATATATATATATATATATATATATATAGGTGCAGGAGTGGCTGTGTGGTAAATAGCTTGCTTGCCAACCACATAGTGTTGGGTTCAGTTCCACTGCGTGGCACCTTGGGCAAGTGTCTTCTACTATAGCCTCGAGCTCACCAATGTGTTGTGAGTGGATTTGGTAGACAGAAACTGAAAGAAGCTTGTTGTATATATGTATAGTATAACTTTTTTTTCTATGGGAAGAGATAGCCAGACCTTCAACTTTTCTCCATGTCTGCAGAAAGAGATGCCATGGGTGGACCTCATTACCATTTTTCAGAGTCATGCAGTTGTATGCTAATAAGTTCATTCCGTACTTTCTTCTTACCTACATAATCATGCCCTTATATATATTTATGTACATATATATATATATATATATATATATATATATATACATACATGACAGGCTTCTTTCAGTTTTTATATACCAAATCCACTCATAAGTCTTTTTGGTTGACCCAAGGCTATAGTAGAAGACACTTGCCCAAGGTACCATACAGTGGGACTGAATGCAGAACAATGTGGTTGGGAAACAAGCTTCTTACCAGTCAGCCAATATAGATTAAAATAAAAAATGAAAAAGTGAAACATTTGCCATCACTTGAAAACATTTCATTCAGATTTCTCTATTTAAATTGAAAGTTTTTCAAGTGATGCCAAATGTGTTGCTTTTACAGTTTTTATTCCAATCTATATCTGCCCACTCAAGGAGGAACCACTTTCAGCTGCCTTTGATAGGCTGTCTCAACACCACATTTTTCAGTTGCAGTTAACCCATAAAGAGCTAGGACTTGCACTTACATAGCATGGACTGGTGAGCACATTTTATGAAAATGAGACTACCATGCACACATAAAAAACAAAAAAAATATTTTAAATATCTTCTTAGTATTATTTCATGAAAAATAAATATATTTTATCGCATTCATAAAACCTCCACAGTCGGTTGATTAAAAACACAGAAATGAAATTTAAATGGCCAAACCAATTGTATCATGCTGTCCGAATTGATTCTCCATTAGGACTTTCCCTTTGACCAATCAGGTGCTTTCTTCAATAGATTAAATAACGAAGGGAATAAATTATTGTTTGAAGCACATGCTCTGATTAGTCCTTTTACATTCCGGAGGATGGGGGGTATCAGAGCATTTGAGTGACATTAGACCCCAACAAACGCCCATATATTAAATGCATCTATCTGGGCCACAATCGTGGCCTTTCACGCTTTGTTAAAGTTGGAATTTTAGAGGTAAATCACATTGAGCATTCATAGAACATACCTATTACATAGCATCAGTTGATAAAAACCTCTTGTATACCCTCTGCATATATATATATGCATCCATACAAATGTACACATGTGTATCAAATGGTATTTTTATCTGTCTTTTCCTTTGTTTTATAGAAAAACCCCGCATAACCATCCAACCCCAAGACAAAATTGTAGAAAAAAGTAAGAATGTTGAATTAGAATGCCGGGCACGAGGAGACCCTAAACCAGTCATTACATGGCGGAGAGAAAAAGGGCAGCTTCCACCAGATCGGTAAGTGGTTATTTTCTTTGCATCATGAGTATCCGTATTCTTTGCACATGTTGCACACACACACACACACACACACACATGCACACACACGTTAATATTTGTTAATATATAACAGAAGTAGCAGAGTGACACAAGGTCCCTGAGTTTCATGCCTTGGGACATATCGAAGTGTCACTTCTGCCATATATTAAGAAAAATATTCATACACTCAAATTTGAGTTCTCTTTTACCTCTTTGCATCAACATACCTATATATATATATATATATATATATATGTTAAATCTCTGAACGAGGTATTAACAGTAACTGCACGATAAAGTGAAGTATATTTGCCAC
>NC_068985.1:72060003-72066979 GCF_001194135.2 Octopus bimaculoides
TGTGTGTGTGTGTGTGTGTGTGTGTATATGTAAATATATAAAAACAAAAGGATAAAGAGAGCAAAGGTAAGGTTGAAGAATTTTATGGATAGAGTCTTACAGCTGTTTCTGGGAAGATCCAGTACTTCCCTTCATCGGAGACAGAAAAAATAAAGTTATCTATTATTATATCCATAGGCGGATATTTTTAGTATGAAGTGGTAAAGAGTGTGATGTGCTGAAAAAAGAGAACAGTACTTGAAGAGTAGTTTCATTCCAGTGGTAAATATCCGTGTAGAAATTCGTGCAGATTAATCCTTGTGTGAATAATCAGGAAATTTATGTTGGAACGAAAGTTGATATAGCTTAGGTGGCAGAGGTATATATATTCCATTTTGCAATAGATTTTTGCATATATATATGTATGTATGTATAAATATAGGCATAACTACAGATTCCTGCCCCCAACCAACTTTGGATGATCATAACTTTCAGAAAAATGGATATTTTTTAGTGAAAATTTCTACAAATACGTGTTATGTAGATTCCGAATATACAAAAACTTTTGAGGGAAAGTGTTTTAGGAGGGGGAATTGCGGAAAATTTACCGGCGTCCACTTCAATTCATCGTAACTTTCAAGAAAATAGATATTTTTAATGAAATTTTCTGCAAATATACCTCAGACTATGTAGATTCTGAGAACATAGGAATTTTGGGGGTTACTTTTGAGGACCGTTCACCAATCGGGGGGTGTTTCAGAACAAGTCATCCATATTTATTTCATTTTCTGTTTTGTGCGTTTGTGCATCCGTAGATTTCTACTGAAGCAGCAGGCAATGAAGCTGTCACCAGAAAACTCGTCACCGGAAAACTCGTTATGCTAAAAATACCAGCTAAAGGTCTAAACATTTCTAACAGAAAGACATTGAATAGAATAATTTCCCGTTTGAGCTTTTTTTAGTTACATATATATGTGTGTGTGTGTGAGAGGACTAGAAATCTATGGATGCCCAAATGCACAAAACAGAGAAAATGAAACAAATATGGATGACTTGTTCCGAAACACACCCGAGTGGGGAACGGTACTCAAAAGTAACCCCCAATTGTTTTTCCCCAAAATTTCTATGTTCTCGGAATCTACATAATCCGAGGTATATATGTAGAAAATTTCATTAAAAAATATCTATTTTCTTGAGAGTTAAGATGAATTGAAGTGGATGCCAGTGAATTTCCGAAATTCCCCACTCCACCCCCTCCTAAAACACTTTTCCCCAAAAGTTTTGTATATTCAGAATCTGCCTGATATAACACATATTCGTAGAAAATTTCATTAAAAAAAGCCACGCACCTCCACTGTGTATGTATATATATTTATATACATATGTTTTATGTGCTGGTGCCACATGAAATGTACCTGTGCTGGTACCATGTTAATGCATCCATGTCAGGGACACATAAAATGCACCTAGTACACTCTGTACAGTGGTTGGCATTTGGAAGGGCATCCAGCCATAGAAACCATGTCAAAACAGACAAGCTGTTCGCCTCATGCCAAGATGGAAAATAAACATTAAAGGATGATGATGATGTGTGCACACATACACATGCATACATATATGTATAATCAGAGCTGAGATGCAAACAAGAGGCAGATGCTTGTAAACACAATGAATGAAGTGGCAGGCTATGTATAAAACTAAAAGAGTTACAGATCCGGTAGTGGCTGTAAAACATTTGCCATAAATGTGTCAAGAAAGCATGGTTTGATACTGATAACAAGAATGGGAGAAGAGAAAAAGAAAACAAGTTCTTTATTAGCCAACATCATATCTTAACTATAAAAGTCACAAGATTGTTGAAGACTATCTGGTTTGGTCTGGAATTACATTATATATACATACAACTTAATGTAAAGTTTATGTATGCATTTTATGAACCTATGGGAATGCACCAGCATGGCCACAGCAAGATGGCTATATACAAGTATAATCAGAGTGTGTTATTTCACTTGTAGTTTGAAAAGCACAGATTCTTTCTTAACAGCATTGTCAGTATTTTTGTAATAGTTACATTAGCTGATGTTTTTACAGTTGTTTCTGTTGCTTGCTGTTTTTAGATTTTAACCTTTAGCACACTGCTTTTTCTCTAGAGTTGTTTCCCCTGCCACTGCCCAGCAGCTACAGGGCAGAAAACTCTTACAGTGACATGATACACCTACAGTGTGCTAAAGCTTAAATAAACACTCTTAGGTGTAGTTTTTGTCTTCTAATCGCAAAGATAATCTCAGTTAAATGAAGGCTTTCAGCTCAGTATGTCATGTGGAAACTCTACTGTAAACATAGACATGGCTGTGTGTTAAGACGCTTGCTTCCCACCCACATGGTTCTGAATTCAGTCCCACTGTGTCTTCCACGATAGCCTCAGGCTGACCAAAGCATGTGTCTTCCACTATAGCCTCAGGCTGTCCAAAGCCTTGTGAGTGGATTTTGTAGACACAAACTGAAAGTAGCCCATCATAATATGTATGTATGCATGTCTTCATGTCTGTATTTGTCTCAACTACTGCTTGACAGCTGGTGTTGGTGTGTTTATGTTCTCATAACTTAGCAGTTTCACAAAGAGACCGATAAAATAAGTAAATAAGTACCAGGTTTTAAAAATAAAAAAGTTCCAGGGTCTATTCATTCGACAACAAATTCTTCAAGGAGTGCCCCAGCATGGCCACAGTCATATGACTAAAAGAAGTGAAAGATATACTATGTGTGTACATGTCTGTGTATGTGTGTGTCACACACACACACACATGTGGCTTAGAGGTTAGTGTATTTGGCTCACGATTATAAGGTCATGAGTTCAATTTCTGGCAGTGCATTGTGTCTTTGAGCAAAACACTTTATTTTGCACAACTCCAGTCCACTCAGCTGATAAAAATGAATTGTACCTGTAATTCAAAGGGCCAGCCATGTCACATTCTGTGTCACACTGAATCTCTCTCAGAACTATGTTAAAGGTATACGTGTCTCTGAAGTTCTCAGCCACTCGCACTTTCATTTCACAAACTGGCTGTTCCATTGATCAGATCAACTGGAACACTTGTCTTCATAACTGACTGAGTGTCAGTCACATATATTTCATCTAGAACAGCACCTGACATATTTCCTTCTGCCTTATTGTTGATAGATGTGTGTGTCACTGTCAATATACATATATATATAAACACACATAACCTACATGTCTGTGTTTGCTTTCTCAGTTCCAAGTGAGAAGAAGTATGTTCAATGCATGTTAAAAGAGATTATTTATTTGTATAAGTCAATGATTCACTCCCTAGATACTCAGTTTTGTACATTAAACATGTTTCTGGCTTTTAAGGTTACATATCCTTTAGTATAATAAACATATATTGAGTCTTGCTCTGAAATTAGTCCCATTGGTTAAACCAAAGGGATTTTGGCAGCTCGGAACATGGATTGAACCAAGTAGTTTGGTTTTTCTTAAACATCATCAGGTATCTATTACATCTGCTTACTAAACTACTGAAAGAAAATAGAACAAAATGTAAGCAATATCGTGTGTGGCAAACTCTTACATTATATATACACACACACATATATATATGCACACATATATACACTCATACACATACACACTTACATATATATTTATGAATGAGAGAGAGAGAGATAATATAATATATGCAATATATACATTTCAAACTAGGATGAAAGTTCATTCCGTTTTTGTCATGTACAATGAAGGAAATAAAGACATAATTCTTATAGATATATATCCTACAGTGCTGTCTATAACATCAATCCATCTTTCAATTTGTTTATTAATACCTTGTTTGTAATATTTCTTTGCTTTGATGAGAAATAAGAAACCAACTCACCTTCAACTTCTTAGTCCACGAAAATGGTTTTGTACACTCTTAAACAAATGATAGTCTGAAAGAGTAAGGCCAGGAGATTATGATGCATGCAACACTTTTTCCCAGCTAAATTCTTCTGGCAGGTCCTTGGTGACTTTTGTAGTGTGGGAGCAGGCATCATCATGATTATTCCCATCTTGTGCATTAAAGATGGATGTTTTTTTCTTCAAAGCAGCTTTCAAAGCAGCTTGCAATACACATCAGTGTTGATTGTTTAGTTATTCACCAACAGTTCAAAATGGATAATACTTGGATATCCCACCATATACTCAACATGATCTTTTTTAGATGAAGGCCTCTTCTTGGCTCCTGAACAGGTCAGTTCCACTATTAGTCACTGACAACTACACTTATTGTTATGGTAAAGGATCCATTTTTCTGTTTTGTCACAAGTTACAACTTTGTTTAAAAATGGATTTTGAAAATGTTATATCACATCAATTACCATTGTGGGTTGGTGATTCTCTTCAGACAGGTGTAGCACCAGCTTTCCAACCATTTACAGTCCTTTTAAATTCATGTTTGGCAGTTGAATAGCTAACATTAAAATATTCACCGAATCTCCTAGTTGTAATGAAAGGATTAACTCTAACAATCACATCAAGTGCACCAGATTGAGTCCTTTTGGCTGTCCACTCCTTGGCTTGTCCTGTAAGCTTAAAACCCCATTTCCAAAATGAGAAAACCACTTTCTACACATTTTTTTCACTTAACCTTTTAGCATTCAGATTACTTTGTCAAAAATGTTGTTTATTTATTCACATTTGTTAAAATTAATCATCTATTAACTTGTAGCTTCAAGATTTTGGAGATGTGTTTGTTTATTTTTAGATTACCATTGTGGATTAGGTATAAGAGGCTGGATTTGCCTAGCTTCAGCGTAAAACAGGTAGAATATTTTGGCCAGATATGGCCAGGTTTAATGCTAAAGGGTTGAAACATTAGGACCATAATTGTTCTGAATGGATTTTGCTACTGCACTAGCATCGACACTTTTATGAAACTTTTAAAGCAGTTGGTTGGAACATGGGTTTTTGCTGCAAGCTATTTTAGCAATAAATTTTGCTTTATTTGAAACAAAGGTATTACTAAGCAACATAAAGAGATAATATGATAATAAATCCTCTTTAATATCTTCAACTCAAAATCAGAATGTACTGACATTCCAACCTGATACGTGTGTGTGCATGGTTTAGTGGTTAGGATATTTGGCTCATGGTTGCAAGGTCATGAGTTTGACTCCCAGTGACATGTTATGTCCTTAAGCAAGACACTTTATTTCACATTGCTCCAGTGCACTCAGCTGACAAAAATGAGTAGTACCTGTATTTCAAAGAGTTAACCTTGTTACATTCTGTATCATGCTGGATCTGTCTGAGAACTACGTTAAGGGTACACATGCCTGTGGAGTGCTCAAGCACATGTGTGTTAATTTCACAAGCAGGCTTTTTTATTGATAGGATCAACTGGAAGCCTTGTCATTGTAACCAATGGAGTGTCTGTGTGTGTGTGTGTATACATATATATATATATATATATATATATGTATATGTATATATATATATATATATATATTATTTTGTTTAAAAGAGTTCCAACACTGTCTGTTTTTTATGTTTTATTTATATTCCTGCAGAACCAATGCGGGGTATAGAATAGGGAATATACAATATATAATATAAAATAAAATAAAATAAAAATGGATGGCACCATGAAATAAAGTATTGAATGTAGATGAAATATTGAGTCTGTTAAAGTCTGTCATACCGGCCACGACGAAGGGAAATAGCACTGAAACTCGAGTCGCCTTTATATATTTATATTTATATATTTGATCCTTTATATTGAACACTCAATATTTCATCTACATTCAATCCCTATTTCTATGGTACCCTCCAGCTTCTCTTTCTCCTCACTACTTTCACTGCAAAACATTACACTCCCACACACACACACACACACACTTCTCCACCTTTTCATCTCCCTCTGGCCTATTCCCACAACTCAAACATCACTATTTCCTCCAATAACTCCCTCAGGATTCTTTTCCACTTTAGCAGATTGTTCCCTTCCTGTTTCCTTTCTCTCACCTGGTCCATCCCCACTCTTATAGCATAGGATAGCCCCAGACACTTCCTATACAACTCATGCAACCCACCCTTTCCATTGTGTCCCCTTCTTTTCCCCAGTGATTCCTGGCACTAGTCCCTTCCCTTTTCCTTGTTATCTGTCATACTCCCTTCACCCCACAATTTGTACACACTCTCCTACTCCGTTATTCTCTCCTCTACCACTTTATAAATCCGTTCCTCTCTTCTTACTTAACTTCACTCACCCACCCACCCTATATCCCACATACAGAATCATCTGCAAAGTCTTCAGTGTTCTCCATCACTTACATGTTATATGGTGATCTTCATTAGTGCTGGTGCCACAAAGAAAGCAACTAGAAACTTTGTAAAGTGGTTGGCATTAGGGGTTCTAATGAATAAAGAAAATGCTTCTTCTGTAAAATACAAACACCAGACATTCTTCAAGAAAATGTTTTGTTGTCACTGAGTGGCTGTGTGGTAAGAAGCTTGCTTTCCAATCACATAGTTCCGGGTTCAGTCCCACTGTGTGACACATTGGGCAAGTGTCTTCTACTGTAGTCTCAGACAGACCAAAGCCTTGTGAGTTGATTTGATAAACAGAAACTGAAAGAAGCCCATCCTATATATATATATATATATACTAGCAGAAATACCCGGCTTTGCCCGGGTTAAAGAGAATAATGAAATCTAAAAACGCCATCTAGACTACGCAACCCTCAACTGTTAGTAGCTATGATACCATATTTCTACATTAATAACTCTCCAATCCATGCCAGCATGGAACATAGACATTAAGTGGAATGCCAGTCTCTCATCTAGGAGGGCCTTGAAATCAATGTTACCAACTGGGGACTATGTGTGTCGTAGTGATAATAAAAAGACCCAAAGGAGGTCTGCAACGAAATAATTTTACTTAACACTTTGCAAGTGAATCAGTGGAGGCAAAGATGCGTCTCATTTACTTGACAATTT
>NC_068985.1:72067856-72075075 GCF_001194135.2 Octopus bimaculoides
CTTAAATAATGGAGGAGATATTATGTTGCTGTGGGCTCGAACTCTGGAAGAAGTTAAAATTTTTTTTTGACTAAAACACAACTGGAACCCTAAGTAAGGCATGTGTAAAATTTGAATGAAATTGGTTGTGTAGTTCTCGAGTTTTAGGGATTCACACAGACAGACAGACAGACAGACACACATTCTCATTTTTATATATATAGATAAATATATGTGTGTGGGTGTGTGTGTGTGTGTGTGTCTTTGTATCTCTGTTTGTACTCCCACCATTACTTGACAACCAATGTTGGTGTACCTACATCCCGTAACTTAGCAGTTGGGTAAAAGGAACGATAGAATAAGGTAGTGCTCCAGCATGGCCACAGTCAAATGACTGAAACAAGTAAAAGAACATGTAAATGTGTTTATACACATACGCCTGCTTATATTCCTGATCAACAATATATTTACTTAGCAATAGTTTTTGATAATTCCCTATATTATAGACAAGTAAGTTCACCATTTTCATAGAAACCCAATCTACATTACAAATACCCTGTAGACCTATGATATGCATTCCACCCTGGCAGCTTCACTAATATTATCTGTCCAATACGATATAAGAAAGAGAATGACTGTTTGAAATATCTCAAATAGTTCAATCATCTTTGTAATACTTGAATGGTCACATGAAACCAAGAAACTCAGAAGTAGCATTGGAACAAACCATTATCATTAAATGAATAAATTCTACTGTTGTAATTACTTTTCCTTCAGATATATATACATTAGCAGACAACTCACACCCCTATATATATATATGTACATGTGTGTGTGTGTGTGTGTATATATATATATAGAGAGAGAGAGAGAGAGGAAAATAAAAAATAATAATAATAATAATAAGGCAGAATGGATTTCTAACCAGCTTTCATTGCATGGCAAATTTTCAAGAAGAGGGGAAAAGAAAATAATGTTTTTTTACAAAAATATAAGAAATATATAAAAAAATAAATATACCAATATATTATATTGTCTTTGGGCTTTTAAAGTTCAATGGTAATCCATGTAGATAATTGTTAGATAGATTAGGATGCATGGAATTAAGAATGGTGTTGTGTTTAAAAAAGACTGAGAGTTTATGTGTTACACAGGAAGTGTGGTGTCAAAACAGGAAGTGTGTGTAAGGGAAGATTCCCTTCTCGTGCCTACCCATTGAAATACATATAAATTTACTTCTTGTTTCTCTAAGAACAGACATAAACTTCCTGTTGACAAAGTGTCCAGAACTCCAACTAAAGAGTATGAAACCCACAGAATTGTCTTCCCTTACACACACTTCCTGTTTTGACACCACACTTCCTGTTTAACACATAAACTCTCAGCCTTTTTTAAACACAACACCATTCTTAATTCCATGCATCCTAATCTATCTAACAATTATCTACATGGATTACCATTGAACTTTAAAAATTCAAAGACAATATAATGTATTGGTATATTTATTTTTTTATATATTTTTTATATTTTTGTAAAAAACATTATTTTTATTTCCCCTCTTCTTGAAAATTTGCCATGCAATGAAAGCCGGTTAGAAATCCTTTTTAATCCTCATTATGCACATCTATATTAAAATATGCTTTCAGTTTAGCATTCTGCCTTATTATTATCATTATTTTTTATTTTCCTATTATTTCTCCACGTGCGGTTAACACAACTCCACCATTTACTTATATATATATATGTGTATGTATATATATATATGTATATATATATAGATAGATAGATACACACACACGCATTTATGTATTTGCTTTGCAAGACTCTTGATGTGAAATTATGGGTTGACACAGATATTGTTATTCTTGGGGATGGACTATTTTTGCTAAATAGATAGGGATACACACCACAGAAAGACAAAATGGAATAACCAAAAGAAAAGGAGACACATGCGCAGAGAGTTGCTGAAGAGGTCAGAGGATGTGTGAAAACAAAAATTTGACAAAGAAACTCAAATAATAATAATGATCAGTACCAGACAGTGGCTCTCAAGGCTTTTGGCCTTAACTGACTGAAAATGTTATGTATATTGTTTTGTCTTGGTATAAAAGATGAGCTACAGCAAATATTCTGCTCAATACCACAGATTTGCCTGTCGGTTGTTTGACTTTAACCACTTGAGCATGTCCCTTGGTGGCTGATGATATTTGCATCTCTGATCATGGGCAGAAGTAGTAGGGAAGCATTATACCCATGTGTTGAGAGGAATTCTTTGGAATTTGGTTAATTTACCTCTGGAAACATGAGTGTTTCATTCAACATCCTTATTCAGGGGCCTTTTTAGCTGTATGGGATACTCAGCTTGAAGAAAATTCTGACTGGGCTCCACCAGCAAGATCATGCCCTGTTTATATTGACATGAGATCACCATGTCGGGCACATATGGTTGTTATGCATGTACCTAGTGTACCCTTATCAAACGGGTAGTCATGACTGGTATATTGGGCTTTGTATATTTTACCCCTGTGTCACTTTGATGGCATGCACTGCTCTCTCCCTCAATAATAATAATAATAATAATAATAGCAAGAGCACTCAGAGAGCGCAAACCTCTGCCAAGGCAACACCACCATCCTCTCAACGATTAACCAGAGATAATTTTTAAAATGATAATATCTGAAATAAACTCAACTGCTCTCACAAACATGAATACTAAAAATGAACCCGACCGCTCTCAAAAATTAAGTGAAAGAAAAATAATCAAAAATCCTTGTCCAGTACTGGATCAATCCCAAAATCTAATCAGCTCATGTCAATCATGATGCCAAAGATCCCTGAAAGTTTTATCTGAATCCATCCAGCGGTTCTTGAGATATCTTGCGCACGACAAACATACATGACTGGAAACAATACCTCCACCTTAGCGAAAGTGGAGGTAATAATAATAATAATTCTGAAATGAAGATCAAATATATAGTATATGTGTTTAATTGCCAATAATGACCATCACCAAGTATAGCTCATTTAAGTCATTAGACTGCAACCATGCTGATGAAAATTTTGCTGAATGAATCAACCCCAGTTCTTATTCCTTTTTTTAAGTCTGGTACTTATTTTGTTGGTCTGTTTTGTTGAACTGCTAAGTTATGGGGATGTAAACACAACAACGTTGGTTGTCAAGCAGTGGTAGTAGTGAGGGACAAACACAAACATAAAGATACACACACACATATACACGATGGGCTTTTTTCCGTTTCCACTCACAAGGCTTTGGCCAATCGAAGGCTATAGTAGAAGACACTTGCCTAAGGTGTCATGCAATGGAACTGAACCCAGAACCATGTGGTTGGGAATCAAGCTTCTTACCACACAGCCCTACGTATATATATATTTAATTGGCATTTATTGAATAGATCAAGGCAGATCAAAGTGAAGCACACTTCTTATTATGGCTAGACACTATGACACAATTCAGCAGATAAAACAATTCATTCAGTTAGCAAAATCCAGAGTTGTATGGTATCCTGTAAATCTAAGAGTAACCAAAGTCAATTGGAACTTTAAGTGTGGTGTAATATAATAATAAAACAAACAGATTTTATGGTATGTCTACAAATATTTCATTAAGAAATTTTACTGTCACATTACATCATACAAGTAGACATGTATTGACGTGCAATATCCATAAGATTATGCTGCATTTTCCTGTTTTAATTATTGTATAGCAGAAGATTTGAGAGATTCTGTGTAATGCTTTGTATAATCATATGGATATTGCTTGTCTATACATGCCTGTTTGTATGATGTTACATCACAATAAAATTTCTTCATGAAACATTTCTGGATATACCATAAAATTCATTTGTCTATTTTTGAGGTCGTTTGGTTGGTTGGTTGGTTGGCTTCCTTCCTTCCTTTCTTTCTCAAATGAAGATCAAGATCTCAAAAAAAAAAAGGACACAGTACATAATGCAGAGTATATATTCATTTGTTACTGATGAAATATCTTACAATTGTATAATTGTGATTAGTATCTTTGAAAAGATACTTATATATTGGAACAGTTGTATAATTGTATTCATTCTTCATAAATGTATCATCATCATCATCATTTATTGTCCCTTTTTGTATACTGGCCTGAGCTGGACTATACAACAAGAACTGATACACCATAGGACTATGCCAAGCTCTAGTGTCTGCTTTGGCATGGTGTCTTTAGCTGGATGCTCTTCTTAATGCCAACTGCTTTATTGAGTGTTTGGGGTGCTTTACATTTTGTGGCACTAGCACTAGTGATGTCACTAAGTGTATAATATTGAAAGAGGTGAAAGTATTATAGAGGGAGAAAAAAGGTGTGTGTGTGTGTGAGTGTGTATTGATTCAACATGTTTTTCCATGCTAATATGGCTTGGATGGGGATTTGTTAGAAGTAAGATTTTTTTGCCCAGATTGTGTTTTTGTTGCTAACCCTTATTGCTTTTTTTTTTTTTTTACAAGTAAGGGAATTTTTATTTTACATGTCTTTAGAAACCTCAGAGTAACTGGTTGTAATGACAAAAAGGAATGTAACCGTAATCATTGTTTCACTCAAATGATGACAAAAAAGAAATGTAAAAATTCATACACACACAAACTTGCATGTGCGCGCGCACACACACACACACACACACAAACAAATTTCTTGCGGGTTCTGCTTTTCTAAATTCACTTTCAAGGCATTCATTAGCCCTAGGCTATAGTAGAAGATATGAAAGGTGCTGTGCAGTGGGACTGAACACATAACCATGTGATTATAAAGGAAACTTCTGAACTGCACAGCCATGCTTACACACATGCAATCTTGATATTGTAGCCTCAGAAAAAATTCATAATTCATATGAACTTTCATTGAGCACTTTGGTGAGAAATACCTTGCTGAACCTAATTGAGATACATGCTGTGATGTATATGTGTTTTGTTACTGAGTATGCATTACCTATGTACACACTTATGTGTGTGTGTGTGTGTGTGTGTGTGTGTGTGTGTGTGTTTGAGCATGTATTTATATATGTTTGTCTGTATTGATAACAAACATTTGCCGTTATGTAATTACATGTAAGTAGTGCACGTATGATCACAAACACATAGAAATACACATTTTCTAATTAGTTGTAT
This sequence comes from Octopus bimaculoides, assembly GCF_001194135.2. Lineage (NCBI taxonomy): Eukaryota > Metazoa > Mollusca > Cephalopoda > Octopoda > Octopodidae > Octopus > Octopus bimaculoides. The sequence goes on from NC_068985.1 coordinate 72,072,990, forward strand.
GTGTTGTGTATTTATTACAGATTTCATCTGCTGGATAATGGTAATTTGCTGATTGAAGAAGCAGAAGTTAGTGATGATGGCTTGTACATATGCCAGGTGGAAAATTCAGTTGGTGTATCAGAAGCTGTTGCAAAACTCACTGTGCATGGTAAGTGTTTCTTGGATATAGTATTTTACAGATATGTGTGTAATATGTAATATACACAGACATATAAATAAATATTGGTATATATATAAATAGATATATGTTACATACATAGTTCAAGTATGATATATTTATGAGCACTTATAAGTATGTGTGTGTGTGTGTGTGTGTGTATATATATATATATATATATATATATATATATATATATATATATATATATATATATATATATATATATATACATATATATACCTACATATATATATATAGCTATATATATATACATATATATGTATGTATATGTGTATATATATATGTGTGTATGTGCATATATATTTATTTATACACACACATACATGTATATATATATTCATGTCTGTGTGCGCATGATATGTTTATTTGCATATGTATCATCATTTATACGTCTTCTTTTCCACACCTGGATGAGTTGGATGGGATCTCTTGAGGCAGTGTATATAATAAAAAATACTATAATGTATAAACAAATGTATATATATTTGTAATGGAGAGATATATTCGCAGTATATACATATACTGTAACATGCATTTATATTCTGTATGAAAATATAATGTATATAATGTATATGCATGTAGATAGATGTGTGTGTATATATATATATATATATATATATATATATATATATATATATATATATATATATATATATATATTTATATATATATATACCCACACACACACATAATTGAGCACACAGGTGCAAAACATCATCATTTAACATCCACTTCCCATGCTGGCATAGGTTGGATGGTTTGACTGAGGACTGGCAAGCCAAGAGGCTGCACCAGGCTCTATTCTGATATGGCATGGTTTCTACAGCTGGATGCCCTTCCTAAAGCCACCCACCCTATTCACAAGCTTTAGCACCTGCAGACTTCAGTCTCTTCCTTCCAAGTTGAAAATGCAGCTCAAAGGTCACTGTTTTAACACTGTTGTCAAGATCCAGAGCAAATCGCAGAAGGTCCTTGACTCGCTTATGGGAAACAACTTCCAGGTCAGATTCCAAAATTCCAGGAACATTGGGACCAATGTATTGCTGCACAAGGCAACTATTTCAAAGGAGACAATGTTAAAACTTAGGTAAATAAGTTATTTTTTATTAAATATAACTAGTCTGGGAACTTTTTGATACCACTTCGTAGATGTATACGCAGGGTGCGGTGAAGAAGACTGTCATCTAAATTACACAAAAATAAAAATAACACTGACATCTCATTTTAACAGATATATTTACCAAAATTACATAAAAATATCTTGAAATACTAAAGAGTAAATTTATTCAGTAAAATCGCCATTGGCTTCAACCACCTCCTCCAGACGACTTTGGAATCTCCTGCAGCTCTTCTGGATGGTCTCCTTGTTTAAGTTGGTGAATGCTGCCATAATCCTTGCCTTCAGTTCATCTTTGGTGTTACAAGGATTTTTGTTGGTCTTTCACTCAACTGCGCCCCACACATAATAATCAAGAGGGGTACAGTCTGGAGAGATAGGTGGCTAGATGTTAGGGATTATGTGGGATTATGTCAGACAGCTATGACTGGATTTTCCTGCTTGTGTGGCATAGTGCAGCGTCTTGTTGGCAGACGTAGGGTCTTCCAGCAGCCACTCTCTTGACCCAGGGCAGTAATTCCTCCTCCAGGCATTTGATGTAGGCCATTGTGTTGAATTTGTGTGTGTGTATATATATATATATATATATATTATATATATATATATTATATCATCATCATCATCATCGTTTAACGTCCGCTTTCCATGCTAGCATGGGTTGGACGATTTGACTGAGGACTGGTGAAACCGGATGGCAACACCAGGCTCCAGTCTGATTTGGCAGAGTTTCTACAGCTGGATGCCCTTCCTAACGCCAACCACTCAGAGAGTGTAGTGGGTGCTTTTAC
>NC_068985.1:72075649-72077147 GCF_001194135.2 Octopus bimaculoides
TATATGATATATATATATATATATCATCATCATTGTTTAACGTCCACTTTCCATGCTAGCATGGGTTGGACGATTTGATTGAGGACTGGTGAACCAGATGGCTACACCAGGCTCCAATCTGATTTGGCAGAGTTTCTACAGCTGGATGCCCTTCCTAACGCCAACCACTCTGAGAGTGTAGTGGGTGCCTTTACGTGCCACCAGCATGCAGGCCAGTCAGGCGGTACTGGCAACAGCCACGCTCAAAATGGTGTATTTTACGTGCCACCTGCACAGGAGCCAGTCCAGCAGCACTGGCAACGATCTCGCTCAAATGCTTTTACACGTGCCACCAGCACAAGTGCCAGGAAGGCGACGCTGGGCACAGGTGCCAATTATATTTAAACAAAAAAAACTTTTTTTCAAATGTATAGACTGCACTTAGAAGTGCTCAAGATATTTGAACTTCAGGCATTAGATGAATATGGAAATGAGAGTTAAGTTAGGCAAATCAATTCACATATAATAATACATATATTCAACGATAAACCCAATATTCATAAATTTTTTTAAATATATTTAATACATCAAACATATTAAAAATATATAGATATATAAATATAATAAAAATATATAGATTTATCAATACATTAAAAATATATGAATATATAAATATATTAAGAATATATTGAAAATATAAATACATATATAGATAACTTACAGACTAAAAATGATACAATAGAACTGGATAGAAAGTTAAGAGTCCAGAAAAAGTTTAAGAGTCTGGAAAAAAAGTAAAACATAATAAGTTTGAGTATTAATAATCTGATGGCTGTTTCTGGAGGTCTAGTTGTCCAGTCAAATAAAGGATATTTATATCCATTATTGGACACCACTCTTTCTTCAGGGAAAAGTAAAGTACTAGAGAGATTCACATTTACAGCATTTTCATGATGAAAGTTAACTACTGAGTGATCTTATAGAGAACTATATATATGAGGACAGGAAGTAGAAGTGTTTTAGAAAGAGTACTGGGAAGAGGAGATACAATGTGTGGTAAAATAAAGTTACTGATGGTTCTATAGGTAGATGGTAAGAGGAGGGGAGTGTGGTTTAAGTATTTAAAATAAATTTCAATGGGTGAGGAAGCTGGTTCCCAACTATGTCCTGAATCATCAAAATGTAAAAAAGTTGAGTAAAATCTATGCTTACAAGAGTAGATGGCATCAGAAAATTCATTTACTTCTGAGGAATTGTGGAAACAGAGAATAATTAGTGATTCTTTTATGCATAGTCTGCATTTACCTATCCTTGTATTGTAAGGGGAAATCTTCTCTTATTATAAACCAAGCTAGTGTATATTGTATATTTTGTAACTTAAGATTATGTATTTATGTTGCAAATGAGGTCGAAAATTTGTATTTTGTCTTAGTGATGGAATGTAAGTGAGCTCTATAGCGTTGGTGTATATAAATATATGTGTATGTATATATATGTGTATATATATATATATATATAT
>NC_068985.1:72078076-72082339 GCF_001194135.2 Octopus bimaculoides
ATATATATATATATATATATATACATACACCACTGATAGCTACATGTGCTTATTTCACTGATGTCAGAAAGATTAAATACAAAGTCAACTCTGGTAGATTTCAAACTTGATAAAAGGATGTAACTCTCTTCTCCTGCAATGCATTCACTTTGTCTTACATGTTACCAGTTCTTCCAACCCACAGACCAGTCTGTTGTTATAATTAAAAGTTCTACATATATGTTCTTCTATAGATTCCTTTAAATGTATAACGAGAAAGTATTCGGGATCATTGCTCTAGAAGAATACGTGTAGGTTTAACAATTAATTGTACAGGTGTATCATTTTGCAATTAATATTCTCTCTTGTTAATCACCTATTAATTTCAAATGTGATGATTTATGTTAGATGTTGACCTTTCATTGCATAAGTATTTCTAATTAGATGTTTAATGCTCATTGCTTTAAATATGTTATCACCAACTTAGCTATTGTTTTTAACTCATTAATTCCCACATGTACTGCCGGTGGTTCATTGCAAATTTCACACAACCATCATATGCACATTGGTGGTACATTTTCACAATTTGAGAAAATATTTTTATTCTGTATCTTTGACATGGTTTCAAAGATATTTAACCCTTCAGCATTCATATTTCTGTGTCAAATGTATTGCTTATTTATTCTCAGATATTTTGAATTAATCACACATTATCTTGTAGCTTCAAGATTTCAATGGTGTGTTAGTATATTTTTAGCATGACATTGTAGGATAAGTGTGAGAAGTTGGATTTGGTCAGTTTTAACATAAAACAGGTAGAATATTTGGGCCAGATATGGCTGGATTAAAAGTTACATGAGTGCTAAATAATGATTTCAAATTTTGGTACAAGGCCAACAAATTCAGAGGAGAAGCTAAGTCAGTTATATCAACCCCAGTACTCAACTGGTACTTATTTTATTGACCTCAAAAGGATGAATGGCAAAGTGAGCCTTAACATAATTTGAACTCAGAAAAAGGTGGACAAAATGCCGCTAAGCATTTCACCTGGAATGCTAACAATTTTGCCAGCTCGCTACCTTAGTGCTAAATATTAAAGTTTAATTATGAAATATTGTAAAAATGCAAAAACAAAAGTACATTTCCTTGTAATTGAATAGTATGCCATGTTCCCAGAAATATGTGGAATCACTGGGAAATTCCAGTAACATGTTACTGCAGTTGTTAAATCTGGATAATTAATCTGTATGGTTTATTAATGAAGTTAATTTTCAGCCTTACTGGTATAATCCTTTCAGTTTTCAAACTCAAAAATCCATTATATTGCTTTAGTAATTTAATATCTGCAGTAATGAATAGACTTCGTTTTGTTTATGAAGTCTAAAAACACCAGAACTTATCTGTACTAATCACCATTCTACCAACTTTCAAATCCATTTCATACTGATTTTGATTAATTTTCATCATTTTGAGTTCTAGGTTTCTTAGTCTTCCTTTTCTTGATCAGCTTTGATCATTGGCTCTCCTCTCCAAATGTGTAATTTTGATTCATTAAAAGTGATTGGTTCACTACATGAAGTATGTTAACGCCCACTTTGTATATTGTATATGTACTTAATGATTCCCTTGTCACTACTTTGACAAGCATGGTGAAGTCTGTGCTTTACATGATTGAAACATGTCCAGAGTTATTTCCTGTATTTGCCAAAATATAAATCATAATTGAAACAAAATTTACCAGCTACTTAGTGCTTGTAAGATGAGTTATTCTATTAATATTCAACATAGTGACGGTAATTAAAAAAATAGAAATAATTTATTGAACAGTAATTTTTGGATGATTGAGTGGCAGATGATGCTTTGTGTTGTATTCAGTAACATGGTAACTTAGTAATAAAATGATAGATGGTTCAGATCCTGTATGTGAACCTGTTTCATCTTACTCTTTCAAATTACTGGTTATAATGTCTGATATAAATTAACAATAGGGAAGGATAGTGCCTGTGACCCTTTATAGGGCCTCTGACATTGGTGGGAGGGAAGTGGAAAAGTATTTTCCAAATTGGAGAGCTGTCCTGCATGTTTGCACTAAAGTGGACCTTACTAAAGGCCAAGTGGTAGTGCTAAGTCAGCTAATGAATACACCACCGATAAAATCATAGCAATATTGTCTGAATTTCTGGGAGTAGGAATTAACAGTATTATTGCTTATATATTCAAGCTGATGTTTTCAAGTTGATTATTATAATCACATTTCAGCCATAGACCTCTCTCATCATCTTCAGGTACTTGACATATTTGGCAATGTTCTTGTATTCTGAACTGACCCTCATTCAGTGCATGAAGGTAGACTGTTCTCATTCACAGACAATGAAATGGGAAGAATTTACTATTATGGTTTCAGTACTGGATTGAAATCAATATTGTGAGAGTGTTACCAAATATATCAGGCACCTAAACAAGGCTCAGAAATTCAACAGCTGAAGTCTTGTGGCTATAAACACCAAGATGAAGGCACTGTTTTAAATATGTCAGTGTATAATTGTTCATAAGTTTAGTCATACACTCTAGTATGTGTTGCATTTTTTATTGTTTTATTTTTCTTCTCAAGCACTAATTACCTAATATACAGCTTTAGGTTTAAACCAAACTGAAAGTTAATGAGATTTAGTGTGTTGAAACACTTTTTTTTTAATGTTAGATCCATATTGTTCTCTCTAGGGTTTATAGCCCTAAAATTCTTTTAATGCAAAATAAGAAACAATATCTCTTACAGAATTAATTAATTCCTAGACGATATGGTGTGTTACATAATTTCCCATCAACAGATTCATCTTACTTAGCTGTGCATGTCTGTCTGATGTCAGAATATTTTTCTTTGGTTATGACACATTCATTTGTCAGAAATCAAATTTCTTAGAGAAGCTGCAGAATTCTTGCTGAAGGATGGGGATACTCATGCTTTATATTTTTCACTCTTTCTATCATTGTCATTATATATTATTATTATTATTATTATTATTTACATTGCCCTTCCCTTCAATATGTCACTCTTTTTCTTTTATATGTACACACTGCTTTGGTACAACTTCTTCAGATATTTCTCACTCACCATCTTTCTTACACACATATTGACACACTCGTACACACACTCTTTTTCTTCAGATATCATTTATTCGCCCACACTTACAGTATTACACACACACACACAAATAGTGAAGCACACAAACTCTTCGTATGTACTCAAATACACAGATAAACAATTAGACACACTCAGATGCTTTGGAATACTTGAAAACACACAAACTTATAAAAACCTGCACACACATACTATTACAGGCAGACATATTCATAAACACAATATTATATTGCACTCACATTTATAGTGGATTATAATTTATTCTAAATTATCTTTTTTTTTTAAATATAATGGTCGTAAAGAGAGCAAAAACAAAAACCAACTGATAAAGAAATATGAAAGAGTCACAAATAACCAAGCAGCTAAAAAACAAAAAAAAACCTGTTTGAAGCATACAACTAACGAAAGCAAATATCACCTATCTATATGGTTATATGACAATGCTGGAAAATTATAAAGAGAAACCTCAAAATTTCAGAAGCTTCAAAGTACTTTAGTTGTCAAAAAATTTCCTGAGATTTTGTAAGCACAAATGGATTAGATGAAAGACTGAAATGCTATATAACGAATTGGAGAATGTTGTATGTAAAAGATACTGTTATGAGGAAATAACATAAGATCTCATAGAGGAAATGTCAAATTATTCTTTCATTTATTTCACGCCATTATATTTGAAAAATAAGTGATGTATAGCATACATGACCTCGTGAAAAATAGAAACTGCATTTCTGTTAGTTGGTTAGAATTTCCTCAACATGAAATACTATACAATGTTATTGAAAACTGCCGAGAGACATCTAAATGAAGTAAATAAATGAATGTTACAAATGAATATAAATATAAATTTAAAAACCATTAAAAAGACAAGAAACTGTAAAGAAAATAATAAATAAATAAAAATGAAAGAATTGGTTCAGCTGACATTTGTGATTAATTTCTCTCAGTTAATAGTTTAGCGGGTATATGTTTTTGGCATTAATGTATTTGGTCTAGAAGACACAAAGAATATAGAATTTAGGGTGATACTGATCTTTCTACTGTGACATGTAGCTTTTTTTCTTAGTGTGTGTATGTATATGTATGTATGTATGTATATATATATATATATATATATATATATATATATACACACACACACATATATA
>NC_068985.1:72083030-72093359 GCF_001194135.2 Octopus bimaculoides
ACATATATATATATATATACATATATATATATATACATATACACACACACACACACACACACACACACACACACACATGCATATACGTATATAGTGTGTGTTGGGAGTGATACAAGGAATATAAAATTGAGAAAGATTTTGAAAGTTTTGACTACTTTGACATGTGGTCTTCACTACTACTATATTTGGTCTGGGAAGTGCAAAAAGCAGAGATTTTGTTAAATGGTTATGAAAGAAGCAACTCCAAATTATTAGCCTTGGCCTAAATTAGAGGCAGTTATAAAGAATGATTCAATTCCATTTCTTTTTTCAGATGCATACATGAAAATAATCTCTCTCTCTCTCTGTTTCCATTTTTTTTCTATACATGTATACAGTTTCACATTTATAAATAGTGGTTAATGGCAATTGAAATTTAGATATATGTATATTATCATCATCATCATTTAACATGTTTTCCATGCTGGCATGGATTGGACATATATATGTGTATATATACATATGTATCATCATCACCATTTAATGTCCATTGTCCATGCTACAGGGTGTCCACAAATTCTGGTTACATGGGGATTAACACATACTTTAAGAAATTATTTCTTATATTTAATTGTTTATGCTATGATTTTATTTACTCCATGTACCCAGACCTTGTGGACACTCTGTAGTATTGGTTGGACAGTGTGACTAGAGCTGGCAAGCCGGTGGGGCTACACCAAGTTCCAGTCTAGTTTAGCATGATTTCTATGGCAGGATGCCCTTCCTAACACCAACCACTTTACAAAATATGCTGGATGCTTTTACATGACACCACATGGACGTTTTTACATGATGCCGCACAGAGTCTCCTTGAGTACAGCCAGGCATCAGGTGTCTCAGTCCTTTGTCATCTCACCGAAAGGTTCAGCTTCTTGAGGTTGTTCTTCAGTACTTTGTCCATATATTCTTCTGCTGTCCATTGTAGTTCGACATTTTTCTTGTTTAGTAATCATTTCTGGCGGGCTCGCATGTGGGCTACAAAGCCTGCTCTTGATCTGCTGCAGGTGAAGCTACTTCATGTAATGGAGAAGTCAGCCTGTCATGTGCTCTTCTGTATTTTCTCTGTTTCTCCTTAATGGCTGGAATAACAAGCTTCAACAATCAATGTCATTTGTGACACCGCAGAGCCTTCTCCTTCATATGTCTCTTCAGCATATCCCTATTTCACAACCATTGGCCTGGCCACCACAGCTCCTTTGGGATCCTTCCACCCTCCATCCTGCAACCACACCCCACCAGCACAGCTGCAATGAGGTAATTAGGGCTTCCAAACTAATTGTACTAGTGTGGTGCAGGAACCTCTTTGTCAGAAATGTGATCCTGCCATCTGATATGCAAGATGAAGTGCAGATGGCAAAGTTGAACTTGCATCAGGGCATTGTTGACCAAATAACTCTTTGTAGTACATTTCCCTGATACAAAATCCAAACTGCATCATGTGTTCTAACTCTGTCTTTCTCTCTCTCAAATTGATTGGGCTAAGATTTTTTCCTTAACTTTCATGGCCTCATCCAGAGATTTACATAATAGTTAAATACCTTAGGGACTTATAAATCATCCTCTGTGTGTGTGTAAATTCAGGATCCATTATAATGCCCTTGCATAATTAAAACATTTAGTTTATCCAATTGAAATGGTACAGGATATTGTTTATTAGGAATATTGTTCATCTTGTCACTCTACTCATAGAGTTAGGCAGTTTCTGAGTGAAAAATTATCAGTTGAATTAGAACCAATTGCCTCCATAATTGCCATATTGAGTTTGTTGAATTTTCATTTTAAAGGAATATGTAAAAACTACTGTACATTTAATTAAAATTCTACAGATGACTTGCAGACAAGGATAACTTAATTTAATTGAAAGTATAATATAAAATCAGCTACAAAACTTATTTTTAGTACTTAAAAATCACATCAAACTTTATGCATATAATAACAGGGGAAATGCTGAAATTTAGCTATCTCAAGAATAAATCTGTGAAAGAAAATTTGCTAAATTCTTTCACAGCAATCTGTGAAAAGGATAAATGAAAGGATTTATACTCATTTTGAATTTTGAGATTGTTCAATTTCAATATATCTTCCATGAAATTTAAAATTACGAATTTAAAATTGCACAAGAAATTTATCATGATTCTTCTCTCTCTCTCTCTCTCTCTCTCTCTCTCTCTCTCTCTCTCTCTCTCTCTCTCTCTCTCTCTCTCTCTCTCTCTCTCACTCACACACACACACTAGACTACTTTCCTCATATTTGCATAACAATATGTGAGAGATAAAAGTTTGAGAGAGAGTATTGTCGTAGACTGTTGTTACAATTTAGCCTTAGGTCAGCCTTCATTAAACAGACATAGAATCAAAAGTATTCCGATATGTACTTTATTGAAGAGTGGAATTTGTGATTTACTGGAAATTTAGCTGCAGTTTCTTTATACTCAAAGAATTGTAGGGAAACTGTCTCATTGGTTTGTAGTAGATCATTGTAAGCAACGGTGAACAAACAGAATTACTGAGTATTTAACAGACAGCTTCCAGTATCAAATTCCTGTTCATTTTGCAGGACGGCGGGAAAAAAATCTATTTATGGTAGACCAAACAACATCCTTTCCATAGATAGGGATAAAGATATGATTATTTCTCTTAATGTACATGTGCTTAAAGCTATAAAACACCTAAGTTAAGTTAACTACTCAGCCAAGCTCCATGGATTCTGGTGGATCTAATTTTAGAAAGAAAAAACTAGAAATTTGTAGAAGTGATCCAGCCAAAAATTAAATCAAAACCAAAGAGAAAAGAAAAAGATAAATATATCAAGAAATTTCACAATAGTATAGACAACAGCAATAACATAAATCTTAGTTTCTGTATTTATTGCTGAAGTTCATGACTGTTTTTCAGAATATTCAATATGACACAGTCTGTTGACTTCCGGCAGCTCCCTCTCCTTTGTAAATAACACTTTGTTTAGAAGTTCACTACAGGATATTAAATTCACATGGTAAAAACAGTCCTCGGTTTTCTTTACTTTTATTTATTTTCAAATGTATTTTTTATGTTCAGTTTCTTTTTATATTATTAAAAATTTTTTTCATTTATTGGTTTTTGTATGGTCAGGTATTATTTTTTTATTGTTGCTTTTTCAAATATATGTTTTTTCTTTTATGTTATCTTCCAGTGTAATTGTTCTGTATCTCATTGTTGTTGTTAGCCCCACGGATCATCTCTGTGATCAAAGATACTCCAGCCATAAGTATCTTGTTTTGTTTCTTTTTTCTCAGGCTTTGTGCATTCTACACTACAGTACTCAGTATGTCCTCTCTTTTTCTAAGATGGTAGGTGTGATTTCAGAGTAACATGGTAACTATTTTTAGCAAATCGAGTGACTACTTAGACCCCCCCCCCCTTGTTGGATCAAATTCCCTCATTGATTCCTTTCATATTTGCTTGAAAGTTGCAGTGAGCTTCAGTGAGTCTTACTTATGCAGATATATTGAAGCTTATGCAAGCAAATAATATACAAGGACTGTCCTAAAAGAAATCAAACTTTTATAACAGCACCAACCACTCAGTGTAGTATTGTTTATAGGTAACCTTCACTTTCAGTCTTAAAGCAATATCAGTTAGTCATTGATCTACATGTTCTCGAGTGAATGTACATCATGTAAGATTGGCAGTTTGTCACAAGTTAAACAATTGAAAGGTTTGGAAGATCAATAGGTTTCTGTGAAAGTCTACTTTACATTGATAAAAAAACTTTTATAGAGATGATGGGTTAGTCATGTGCAATGTCATAAGTTATATGAGTGTTTCAAGTTGAGAAGAACATTCTCTGAAGATTATTCCAAATCTAAAAGACCTGTAATACAGGACAATAATCACATTGTGAAAGTACATATTGTGCTCTGTGAGAGCTTTCACCTAACTGAGGAATTTAACATGTCATTATTACCTAGAATGTGTTACAAGAAAATCAAATGGCCCAGTTTTCAACAGCGTAACAGTAATTATGAAGAAAAAAAAACATTTCTTACAAAAGAATAAGGCTAGTAATTTGGATGGGAAGTCAATTAAATTGACTCTCCTGTTTGATAAGTACTCTATTTTGTCAGACCTGGAATAATGGAAGGCAAAATTGATAGGATTTGAACTCAGCATAAAGAGCCAAAACAAATATCACAAAGTTTTGAAGTTAACACCCACAATTTAATTGATCTTCCATCATTAATAATTTTTTTTTAAGCATCTGTTTCCCATGCTGGCATAGGTTAGATGGTTTGACTGGAAACTGGTAAGCAGGAGAGTTGTACCAAGCTCCAGTCTGGTTTGGCTTGGTTTCTAATGCTGGATGCCTTTCCTAATGCCAAAATAATTGTGTGGTATTAATAATAATTATGTCTACTGTAGGCACAAGGCCTGAAATTTTGGCAAGAAGGTGGGGTGGGGACTAGTCGATTACATTGATGCCAGTCCTTGATTGGTCTTTGACCCTGAAAGAATGTAAAGTGAAATCAATTTCAGTGGCATTTAAACTCAGAATGTAAAGCTAGAAGAATTTCTGCTAAGTATTTTTCCCAGTGTATAACAATTTTACCAGCAATAATAATAATTACTATTATTTCTTTATTGTAATAATAATAATAAGCTATGCCAACACTGTGGAATAACAACAGAAAAAAGATGGTATAGGCAAACGCTAGAAAAGGTCACAGAAAATGAGAAAGTAATCATACTCTGCAATATGCCAATACACACAGATGGAGAAATTAAGGCCAATAGGTCAGATATAGTTGTCAGAGATCACCAAGAAAAAATGCTTTCTAATCAATGTATCAGTACCAACAAATGACAGTGTTCAACTGAAAGAAATGGAGAAACTTTGAAAATATAAAGACCTGGAAATAGAGGTAACTCGAATGTAGAGTCTAAAACAGAAACTTCCTATTATAGTAGGTGCATTAGTTATGATAAAAAAAATATTCAGACAAATACATAACAAAAATACCAAGACTAACAAGTATATATGACACAGAAAATAGTACTGCTAGGCACCACACACATCCTACGTAAAACACGTTCAATACAGTTCAAAAAATAACATCACAACAAACCACAGTACATACCCAAATCACACAGGGCTGCACTCGGTAGTGCAGTGAAAGCACATGATAAGAATAAGACTACTGAATAATAATAATAATAATAATAATAATAATAATAATAATAATAATAATAATAATAATAATAATAATCCTTTCTATTAAATGCACAAAGCCTGAAACTTTGGGGAGAGGGGACTAGTCAATTACATCGACCCCAGTGTTTCACTGGTACTTAATTTATCAACCATAACAAATGAAATGCTAAGTCAACCTCAGAGGAATAGTAATAATGATAATAATAATAATAGTAATGTCTTTATTTTTAATAAAGGCAACATATGTGAGGACACAAGGATGAACTACAAAACTGGTATGGGCTTGCATAAAATCCATTAATAATAATTTGAGTAGTTTTAAAACTGAATATCCCATCCCATCTATTTTTGACTGTTTTAGTCTTAATGTTATGAGAGTAATGTCTATAAGTATTGGCACCTAATATGATAGAGATAATTAAAAACTTTGCTTATTTATATGAAATTTGGTAATATTTACTGTCACACATGTTGGTGGTAGACCCTTAACATATCTTTCTCACAATACCCATTGATCCATAGGTTCCTTTAGTGGAATTTTCTTGTAAATATTTGCATCACTCCACCAGCTACCTCTGTTCCTGGTTCCCCAGCAATGCACATTTTTATCTTCACTTGTTCAGGCTGAACATTGACAGTGACTGTTTCAGATTCTGCATCCTCCGGCATACACAGTGCCATGTTATAAGAAACAGTAAGAAGTAATGCACCTCCCGTTTTTTAATTTATCAAAAAGAGTTGAAAAACATTTTATTGTCTCAGATCATGTTCTATCTTATTTTTGCTTCATTTCAGCTGTTCCAGAGTTTGTAATTTCCCCAACGAGCAAAATGATTGGCCTTGGACGGACCCTGTCTCTGCAGTGTGGAGCCAATGGCAGCCCTATTCCTGCAATTTACTGGCGGAAGGGAATAGAACAGGTAAGATTTTGTAAACACTTATTCTTTAACCCTTTAGCATTCAGATTACTTTGTTAAATATAATGCTTATTTAATCATATTATTTTGAATTAATCATGCATTATTTCGTAGTTTTCAGATTTTAATGATGTGATTGTATATTTTTAGAATAGCATTGTTGATAAGTGTGAGATATTGGATCTGGCCAGTTTGAATACAAAACAGGTAGAATATTTGGGCTGGATACAGCTAGTTTAAATGCTAAAGGGTTAATACTTTAGCTTGTTTTATCCATCACAGGTTTGAGGTTACACGTGAGAACCAAATAACATTTCATTTCTTTTTTCAAAATGTTTTCTGAGTTATTTCAGTAACAGAGAAAAAGGTAAGTTGGTGTTGTTTAACCCCAAGTAAACACAATGATTACAGTGGATCTTACATTGGCTCAATCAACAGAATTATCTGGTCAACAGATTTTTAAGTGTAAGTGGTTGAATATTCTACAAACATTTGTTCTCTTTACTATAATTCTTGCATAGAATCAGTGTATCAATGCATGTGCCAAAGCTAAGCATTTGCAATACTGGTAGAGGCCAGCAGATAGCTTTCTACATAGTTTCTGTCAATGGCATATCACTTTCAAGGCTTGAATTGACCTGAGGTACTGCTCAGTGCACAAACCGTTTGTGTGTGAAGCTGGTGTTTCTCTTTGTTACTGTTCTGATTTTGAGAAAATCAGAGTAACAATAGAGTTAATCTTCAACTACAAATGAATAAAAAAAACAAACAAAAAATTACATACACTGAGTTCTTTTTTTTTCCCCATTTACATACTATTCACACACAACATATATCTTCATCATTTTATGTCTATTTTTTTCATACTTACATACATTGGACAGGTCTACTCTTGCACATCATCTCACAACTTATTGAATGTCTATTTATCTCCTTGAGAAAGTTCAAGCTTTCTGCAGTCAGCCTTCACCATATCTTCCTCTTCCATTAATTCCAACCACATGGTACTTCTTTACCCAACTTTGGGTAAAAGAAAATAAGAGAGGATTGTAATTTTATTCCACATATTCCCCACTCTGATTCACACTCTTATTGCTGTGGTCCTTTAGTTTTTCTGTAAACGAACTCAGAAGGTTGGGACTCTAAACAGGCCTTTCACTACACCCTTAAAGCCAGGAACTTTTCAGCACCTCCTCATATCACATGTCTATACCAACACAGTCTTCTTTCTTGCTTACTGCAATCAATTCATCTTATTCCCAGTTTTTTTCTCTCTGCTCTTCTGTTAGCTAGTCTGTATCTCTCAACTGGTTTTATTACATGTTATAAACCTCTGTCACTTGCTCCTCTTTCTCATATGTGTTGCCTCATGTTTTGAATGGTATGTGTGACTGAAGCATCTTTCAGTTTAAATACTTTTCTTCTTCGAGTCTGCATAGCTCTTATCCAGAAGTCAATGTTTTATGTATTTATATATATCCTCATGAGTGTGACTTAGTTGTGAACAGTATTCAGCTCACAGTTATAAGGTCATAAGTTCAATTCCTAGTGGTGCATTGTGTCCTTGAGAGAGACATTTTGTTTCACGTTGTTCCATTCCACTCAGCTGACAGTACCTGTATTTCAGTGTGTAGTACCTATATTTCAAAGGGCCAGCCTTGTCTTATGCTGTGTCGCTTTGAATCTCCCTGAGAACTACATTAAAGGTACACATGTCTGTTGAGTGCTCAGCCACTTGACCATTTATTTCACCAGCTGGCTGTTGATTTTTTTTCTGAGGCCATGCTGGGGCACTGTGTTGAAGAATTTTTAGCCAGATGTATCAAACCCAGTACTTACTTTTTAAAGCCTGGTGCTTATTCTATCGGTCACTTTTGCCAAACTGTTAAGTTACTGAAATGTAAACACACCAGTACTGGTTGGGTTGTCAAGCAGTGGATGGAGTCAGACAAAGAAACACACACACACACACATACATATATATACACAATGGGCTTCTTTCAGTTTCCTCCTTCCAAATCCATTCACAAGGCTTTGATCAGCCCAAGGTAATCATACATTGAGAATGAACCCAGAACCGTGTGGTTGGGAAGCAAGGTACTTACTACACAACCATGGATTTGACAAATTTTCTTCTGCATTGTATCTCTCCACTTATCAGTCACCATCTCCTTTGTGAGTTTCAGTATCCTGAGATCAATTTTCACTATGTTTACCCATACCTTCCTTGGTTTTCCTCTTCTGCAATGTTTTTCACTTGGAGTTCTTCCCCTTCCATATACATATCACATATCTGTACCAATGTGTCACACTGCTTTTGATTTCTCTTATCTTTTATTTTGTTACAGTCATTTGACTGCAGCCATGCTGGGGCACTGCCTTGAATGGTTTTTAGTCAAACAGATTGATCCCCAGAACTTTTTTTAAAAGCCTAGTACTTATTCTGTCAGTCATTTTTGCTAAACTGCTAAGTTATTGGGACAAACACATACACACACACTTACATATATATATATATATATACAGTGATACCTCTCAGTATGAGTTTAAATCATTCCATGACTGAGCTCGTCTTTTGATTTACTTGTTTTACAAATCAATTTTCCCCATTGAAATAAACTAAAATATAATTAATCCATTCCAGTCCCCCAAAACCACTCAAAAATAATTTTTTATAGGTTTTAAAACAGAAAAGGTGTAGTTACAAAGAGAATGCAAAAGAATTATGTAAACTGGTTAATATGAGTTAATATGTTAATCTTGCCTTTCCTGCTGATGATAGCTGGCCTAGAAAATTATTTTATTTTGCTAAAAATAGCTTGAAACCATGGTTCAGGAAATAGATGGTAAATGTTTTTATTTTACATTCCCTTTTGAAATTATCCCTAATTGTGGTTTGGAGTTTGACTGCTCCTTCTAGTGGGTTAGATGTCCTATTATGGACATCTCTCTTATGTGTTTAAATGTACACTGTATGTATTTATAGGAATAATATATAGTCTATTGACTAGTTTTTTCTTCTTGCTAGACCACTAGTAGCAAAAAGAATTTCTAAATTTTTTTGCTACTCTGAGATTTATTAATAATAAATATATATATATATATATGATAGACTTCTTTCAGTTTCTGTCTACCAAATCTATGCACAAGGCTTTGGTCTCCCTAAGGCTATTATAGTAGAAAACACTTACCCGAGGTGCCAAACAGTCATGCCTGTGGTTAGGTTCAGTATTGTATCAGTTTTATTATGCTCCCATTATTCAAGAACACTAACATTATGCACCAAATGGATTATGCTCACCTTATTTGTGTGTGTATATATATATATATATATATATATATATAAAGAGAGAAAGAGGGATAGGAGAAACTCTCAGATCTTAAGCCACACTGTTACTTCTGCTAAATGCTAATAAAAATGTGTGTGTGTAAATATATATATATATGCTTACATACATACACACATACATACATACATACATACATACATGTTTGTTGAGGTGTGGAGGGTGTCAATCAGTTTTAATTTTGTCAAGGTCAACATTTTTTTTTGCATTTTGCTTAAGTAGTCTTGTACTCTAGACAGCAGTTTTATGAGAGTTTTTTTTTTTTTTTTTTAGGGTTCTATTTTGCTTTTCTTTGGCCTTTTTCGAATGAAATTTCTCTAAATTTTCCATTTACCCCTTCTCTGTCTTTGCATTACCCCTCCCTCCTCTCTCTCTCTCTCTCTCCCACATATAGGAGAACACAATTTTATATCATCCCTTCACCACCAACACTTTACCCTGAAGTCTGATAGGCAATAACATCCATTTTTATTGCTAAGATTTGTTTCTGTGTGTTTATTTAAATGAGCATGATTCTAGTGGTGTTGAAATAGATGGTGTGTGTCTGTGTGTGTGCATGCATGTATGTAAGTGTGTGTCGTGTGTTATTGTAAATATTGTATCAGTATAGGAAGTATGAAGTGTGCTGTGAGATTATAAAGGTAATTAAAAGTTTATATGTGTATCACTCAAATCGTGTGTGTTCATATGGAGTAATTTACAAATGTATATATGTGTGTAACCACACACATACATATATATATATTTGCATTTATTTCTATATCTATCACTATGTGTTTGATTATATATATATATATATATATATATATATATATATATATATATAATATATATA
>NC_068985.1:72093551-72133008 GCF_001194135.2 Octopus bimaculoides
TGTTTATTTTTACGTTTCTTGATTTATTATTAGTGTTGCTTAATGTTTTGCTAAAAGTGCTGTTACTTTTCAGATGTCACCAGAAAAAGATAATTAAAATTCATTAAAGTGACAGATTTATCAGACTTTCAAAGAGGTCAAATTGCCGGTGCTCCTATGGCAGGTACTAGTGTAATGAAAACAGCCAATATGTTTGGTGTAACAAGAAGTACTGTCTTGAAAGTAATGAGAGCTTTTGAGAAAGAAGGGAAAACCTCCTCGTCGAAACAAAACTCCGGAAGAAAACCAAAACTTTCAGATAGGGACCGTCAGACTCTTACACAAATTGTTAGAATGGGTCACAAAAGTACAGCTCCCGAAATTACTGCAGAGTTTAATGACCACCTCAAGAACCCACTTGTCACAAAAACTGTTCACCAGGAGCTACACAAGGCCAGATTTCATGGGAGGACTGCAATCAGAAAACCACTACTTTCAAACACAAATGTTGCAAAGCGTTTAGAGTAAAAACCTACAGAATTGGACCCTAGAGCAGTGGAAGAATGTTTTTTTCTCGGACAAGTCATACTTTACCTTATTTCCAACCACTGGCCAAGTATACTTGTGGAGACAGCCAAAAGAAGCATTTGACCTAGACTGACTTCTTCTAACTGTTAAACATGGATGAGGATCTGTGATGATCTGGTCGGCTATATCTAGGAAATTCGCCGGCACAATGGTTTCCGGTCATGGCAGAATTAATAGTCAAGACTATTTCAGCATTTTATTTGATCAAATTTATGCTATGGTTGTGGAACTGTTTCTGGAGGGAAACGCAATCTTTCAGGATGATAATGCACCAATTCGCATAGCTAAAGTTGTTACTGAGTGACACAAGTAACATTCTAGTGAAGTCGAACATCTTATCTGGCCACTACAGTCACCAGATTTCAATATTATTGAACATTTATGGTGTATTTTAGAAAAAAAGGTAAGGAGTCGATATCCTCCACCATCATCACTACAAAAACTTTTTCTCCATTCTTCCGCTAAGGAAGAATGGAGAAAAATTTCTTTGGAAACAATTCAAAAATGAGCTTTGAGAAGAGACAAGCAAAAGCATGTCTTGTGTTTAGGAAGGAAGTGGAGGAAAGAAAGATAAATAGCCGTTAGTCATGTGTGAGCAACGAGAAAGTCAAAGAAGAAGAGTGAGAGAGAGGGAGGAACGGTGAAGGTGGGAGAGACAAATAGAAAGGAAGAAGAACAAGGAAAGGAAATAGAATAGAGTTAGGTTGTAGAGTGCGCATCGGAATTATTAAGATAATACTTACTTGGAATGGATACATGGCATTCGATCATATAATAATATAAATAATATATATATATATGCATAGGAAAATTTAAAAAATAATAAAAATAATAAATAATAAGGCAGAATGCTAAACTGAAAGCATATTTTAATATAGATGTGCGTAAGGAGGATTAAAAAGGATTTATAACCGGCTTTCATTGCATGGCAAATTTTCAAGAAGAGAGGAAATGAAAATGTTTTTTACAAAAATATTTAAAAAAATAAAAATAAATATACCAATACATTATATTGTCTTTGAGTTTTTAAAGTTCAATGGTAATCCATGTAGATAATTGTGATTTAGATTAGGATGCAGAGAATTAAGAATCGTGTTGTGTTTAAAAAAGGCTGAGAGTTTATGTGTTAAACAGGAAGTGTTGTGTCAAAACAGGAAGTGTGTGTAAGGGAAGACAATTCTGTGGGTTTTATACTCTTTAGTTGGAGTTCTGAACTCTTTGTCAACAGGAAGTTTATGTGTGTTCTTAGAGAAACAATAAGTGTATTTATATGTATTTCAATGGGTATATCTATCTATCTATCTATCTATATATATATATATATATGTAATACAACGCGAAGCAATGGAATTGCAAACATCCCAAAATAATTTGTTTTGTATCTGTGTGCATTCTCATTCAATGGCTGATCTCAAATAAGCAACTGTTGCAGGTTTCATAGAGTAGACTTTGTCTTTTAGGTATCCCCATAAAAACAAGTCTAATGGTTTGAGGTCTGGGGAACATGGAGAGTATTCAACGTAACCCCTCATCCAATCCACCTATTTGGCTAGATCTTGTCATGGAAGGCTCTAACATTGCAATGGTAGTGTGGGAGTACCCTATCTTTTCTGAAAATAAAGCTACTCATCTTCAAAATCTTCTTTAATGCTTAGCATGACAGACTGTTGCAGCAAGTTCAAGTAAACGGGACCAGTCACAATAGCGTCAAAAAGAATGGTCCAGTTAATCCTCTTGATGATGTAACTTCTGGTAAATTAGCATGTTGTTCCACCATAACATGCAGATTTACAGGTCCCCAGTAGGTGCCATTGTAGCAGTTAATTAAACCGTTTAATTTGAATGTAGCCTCATCACTCCACACAATCTTTATTGGAAAGTGTACATCTACACATCATGCCTAAAACCACTCACAATACTGCACTCTTCGATCTGGATGATCATCATTAATAGAATGGACTAATCTTGGAATGTAACTTTTTCATTGACAATGCTTCAAAATGCATTGGACAGATGATTTTGAAATACCTACCTCACGACTTGCTTGACAGATTTTGTTGGACTTTGGTGATACATTTCCAGCACTCCTTCTTGCTTTGTTGGGGTTGTCGATGTTTGTGGTCTTCCAGAATGCTTCTTGTGAACATTCTGAACAGTTCCATTGGCCTCAAACTTATCTCTAATTCGAGTGATTTTAAGTCGCATTGGTGGATCTGTTTGAAACCTCCTGTCTTTGCACTTCAACTGCTTTTTCACACTTCCAGTGGCAGTTCAGAATGAATTTCCTTCGTTCAAAGTTTAGTCTGATTGCCATCATTAATTCCAATAATGGGTTTAATCTGGGAAGAAAAAGCATCAATTGAGTTATCAGCTGCTAAAGTATGTATACAGTTTTTGGTACACCCTGTGTATATATGTATATATATATATATATATATGCACATATATATACATATACACATATATGTATTATATTATATATATATATATATATATATATATATTATATATATATAGACCTACATATATACACACACACACATATATATATATGCAGACACACTCATACACATCGTTGCTCAGTACTTATTTCCATTTTTTTTTTATTACGTGTGCCACAAATATATGGATACATCTATAGACATGTGTGTCTGTGTTTACATTTATTATGTGTTTGTGTGTAGAATTCCTACACTTTCAATTCCCGTGCCACCTGACTAATGGATGTTCAGCTGGGCTGTAAATTAAATTTAGTTTTAAAACCTCTTAGTGACTAGTGTCACTAACTTTATAGGCTGTTTTTCACCAGCTGTGTGGTTTTTCAACTTTAAAGCTTTTGCTCTTTTGTTAATTAAGCTTCTGCTGTAGTAAAATGTGTGTTTGCCTATGTATATGAACGTGTGTGTTAGAGTAAGTGTGTGTGCTTGTGTACATCTACATATCTATATTCCTATATTTACCTATCTATCTATTTATCCACCTCTCTTTCTCCCTCTCTTTTTCTCTCCCTCCCTCTCTCTCTTCATGCGTGTGTGTGTGTGTCATCATTTTCATTTATCATTTGTTTTCCATTCTGGATGTATATGTGTATATATATATATATATATGTGTGGGGGGGGGATATATGTGTGTGTGTGTGTGTGTGTGTGGATATATGTGTGTGTGTGTGTGTGTGTGTGTGTGTATGGATATATGTATATATGTGTATACATATATATCTATATTTATGTGTGTGTGTGTACATATTTAGTCATGTTTATATTTTCTTCTACATATGGCTGATTATATGTATGTGTGAATAAGTGCATGTATGCATAAATGCAGATACACACACCAATATATGTCATGCGCCCTCTGTATGGAGTTTCCTTTCATTGAATTTGTTTGAAGTTTCTTCCTTCATGTTTACCAGAAATTTTAGATTTCTCTATTAATTACAAACTGACACACATCTCAACACTTACATATATACAGCATAAACTCCTACACACACATACACACACACACACTCATGCTATCATACATTAATATGTATAGTCAAATCATGGAATGAATATATATATTTGCACACATTTCAATGCAATATCATATATGTTTATATACACTAACATCACTTTTCACAAACCAATGATGGCTATTTGACCTGCTAGAAATAGTAGCCCTTTTTTATTTTGTTACATTCTACTATTTAAAAATGAAAAAAAAAGAAGAAATGTCACATTACTCAATGTTCTCCTTGATACACAATGTTTTAAGAAAAACAAGATAGAATTCCTTTGGTATGATTGGAATATTTTTGGTATGTCTGCTTATTCAGGATTGATCTGCAGTCAAACTACAAGAACAACATCCATATCATGAACATCCATTAACACGCTCATGTGTATGTGTGTGTACAAACACATCACGTGATCACATGACTGACCAGCCTATCAGATGTTGTTACACATCGCTGGTCACAGTACATTTTGTGCTGTTTTAGCCTTCAAATGACACCACCCTGCTGGTTAGGTCAGCAAGCCAATAAAAACACATAATGTGTAAAAATAATAGTAAGTGGATCCTCTGCTAGTTTTAACAATGTGTATTCTAGTTGTCTGATGTACTGAACTACCAACTCATTGTATTAAAGTGCTGGTTGTTAAGTATTCCACAGATTCAGACACCCTTAATGCCGTTCTCAGGCAGAAGCATTGTGATAGAGTTGGCCCTTTGAATTATATGTACAGTATATTCAACTCGCTTCCACACCGTTTCTCTCTGCTTGGGTTATTCCAAAGCTTTGGCAGAAGACATTTACCCAAAATAATAATCGGTGAGATCAAACTCTAAATCATGTGATTGCAAAAGAAGCTACTCAACCCCTTACACACTCATATGCTTATATATACATACACTTATATCAGGGTGTTGGATCACCAACATTTAATGATGAAGCAACTGCATTGCCTGCTCTGAAATGAATCTATAAATGGTGAGCATTTGTCAGATGTGTGTGTATTCCTAATGTAATTCTCAGGCAAAATTAATTAGACACAGTGTATGACAAGGCTGTACTCTTTGAATTAAGAGGCACAATCTGCCCTTCAGGCTTTTATTCAATTTCCAGTTGCACTCACTAAATATGTGTTGACCCAATGTTGTAGAATATGACATTTTCCCAAAATGCCATGCAGTGGGATTGAAACCAGAACTTTGTTGTTGCAAAGTGAACGTTCTAATCATTCACTTATATTGTACCTATATATATATATATATATATTTATATGCATGTATGTAAATACAAACAAATGATATCTAACCATGTCACATGATCATGTGACTGACCAACCTATCAGATGTTGTTACACATCACTGATCATAATGTGCTTTGCATCATTTTAGCCATCAAATAACAACACCCTGCTGGCAAGGTGAGCAGGCCAACAAATCGCACTCATTGAAGATGGACTGAAGCAATCTGAAATGAAGTGTTTTGCTCATGAACATAACACATCATTTGGTCTGTGAATTGAACCCACAATCTAGCCATCATGAATGCAACAACCTAATCACTAGGCCACGTACCATCATTTAACCTTGTAGAATTATACAATCTAACCGTGTATAAAACCAAAATGCATAAAAATACTCAGATCTGTACTTAAATATTTAACTGAATCACAAGCATACACCCTCACTCTCTCTTTCAAAATATTTATTGCCATTCATTCTCCTCTGGTCACCCTTACACATTTCTCCTTCAGTAATAACTTATGAGGGTGGTGAGCTGGCAGAAACGTTAGCACACCAGGCGAAATGCTTTGTGGTATTTCGTCTGTCTTTATGTTCTGAGTTCAAATTCCACCAAGGTCGACTTTGCCTTTTATCCTTTCGGGGTTGATAAATTATGTACCAGTTGCGTACTGGAGCCGATCTAATTGAGTGGCCCCCTCCCCCCAAATTTCAGGTCTTGTGCCTTGAGTAGAAATGAATAACAACTAATGACGGCAGGTGAGCTGGCAGAATTGTTAGCATGTCGAGCGAAATGCTTAGCAGTATTTCATCTGTCTTTATGTTCTGAGTTCAAATTCGCTGAGGTCGACTTTGCCTTTCATCCTTTCGGGGGCGATTAAATAAGTACCAGTTACGCACTGGAGGGTGGGGGTTCAATGTAATCAACTCAATCCCTTTGTCTGTCCTTGTTTGTTCCCTCTATCTTTAGCCCCTTATGTGCAATAAAGAAATATATAATAACTAATGCACATTGCACTAACAAGGGGAAACTATGGTTGCACAGCCTCCAAGAAATAGCAGCTAAATCTCTATTACATCACATTCTATCATTGTTTGGATTATATAGTCCAGGGTAGAGTGTTCTGGAAAAATAAATGGGATGGTCATGGCTGAAACACTTCTCATCTTATCAAGGCTCTATTTGATCAAGATCAACACAGAGCTAAGCAACAAGAAAATTTGTGGTATATCATACCCACATTCAATTCATTTCATTGTCAGCCTCAACCAACAACTTCTGCAGGCAAAGTTTGATTTAGTCTTCAAGTAACTCCTGCAGTTTCTGCTTAGAGCAATGCATATCTGATGTTTTTATTTCACCTAGATTCCAGGAGATCATAAAACAATTTTATGTCTTTTATATCATGTTCCTCCCCTTCCACCATTATTAGAACCATCATTTATCATCACCACCATCATCATCACCATCACTGTCATAATCTTCATTCCCTTCTTCCTCCATGTCATCTTTGTCAGTAATATTATCCTCAAAAATATTCATTTATATTACTTCATATCAATAAACTATAAATTGTTTTAACTGGAGAAATCATTAGTTACTGATTGATGATCAGAATGTGTGTGGAGGAGTGTTGTGAAAATGCCATAACTAGGTGGATGGGGTGGGAGCAGTCACCTGATAACCCCCCCCCCTCTTGCATATTTTTGTTTTTGGAAGTTGTTTTTTTTCTTCATGTTTTCTTTATTTTATCTTGCTTCAGGTTCTTGGTGCTACAATTGATATAAAGCTTGTTTTAGCCCTGGTTCATCCCTGATCAGGCACACTTTTGGTCAAAGAGGAGCTGTCTATGTCCAATCTTTTATTTTGACTGATTGACAAAGATTCACTCATTAATATGCTACAGTCACTAGATCACACTACTTCTGCTATACAGTGGCCCCTCTAAACTAGCTAGCTGCTTACTTTCAAAGCCTTACTGCCACCCATGGTCCTCACAGTACTTCAATGCTCAAACACTATATTAACCCTTTAGCATTTAAACCGGCCATATCTGGCCCAAATACACTATCTGCTTCATGTCCAAACTGGCTGTAACTGACCTCTGGTACCTACCCCACAATGTTGCTCTGAAAACACATAATCACATCTTTGAAATCTTGAAGCTATGAGATAATGTAGGATTAATTCAAACATTGTGAATTAATGAATGTATTTAACAAAGTAATCTGAATACTGTATGGTGAAATATTTTCTTGGTAACAATCTTCTTGACCTACATCTTTTTTACGAGCATCAAAAATTAAGATTTATAGGAGTTCAAAATGAATGTCAACTGCCTTGATTTTATCAGTTTGGGAGGATCATCAAAGGTGTTCATAATCACTACTCCTCATCCTTCACTGATGATGGTCTCTGTTGTTGCTTCACTCTTATACTCTCTCTTATTCAATAGTTTTTGGTTTTGCATTATTTGTTTGGTTAAATTATACTGTGTAACACGATTTTTGTCCTAGGGTAGCAACTGTTATTTCGTATCTGCTTACCTCTAGAAAGTATGAAAAATGGCTAATATTTCCTTCAAACTTTGCTTTTGTGACATTTATTCAAACCTCAAAGAATCCCTCTCAACACATGGCTCAGATGCTCCCCCACTGATCCTGCTCATGACCAGAGATGCACATATTGTCAGCCACTAAGAGTCAAGCTCAATTGGTTAAGGTCAAACAACTGACAAGCAAATCTGTGGTACTGAGTTGAATATTTGCTATAATGATATTTCTACTTCAGCAACTCAGTGCTGAATCTGTGTGAAATGTAATGGAAAATAGTTCGGTTTTGAAACATTGATGTCAGTGTCACAAAAGCAAAGTTTGAAGGGAATAGTTGTTTCCTTTGATTTCTAGATTAGAAACAAATAGGAAATAACACTTATTGGCCAAAGACAAAAGAAAATTTTTTAAATGTGTTACCCAATGTTACTGTTATTTTTGATATTATTTTGCTGGTGGTGTTTTCTTGTTTTAGTTAGAACCACAAAGGTTCTGTGATGCCCTGCAGCCAATTTTAGTTTTTGTCACCAACCTTTGACATCAAGGTTTTATTCTCTTTCTGCAATTTTCTGATTGAAATAAAATAATTAAATTTAATCATAGCAGAAAATTTGTAATACAAATCTCAACATATGACTAATAGTTTTCTCTCCTTCTCTTCTTTTATAGGATCTTATGTTTCCAAATCGAGATTTAGGCCGATTTTCAGTGGATGTAAATGGAACATTACATATTCGACAAGTGCGTTTTGAAGATGCTGGCGAGTATACATGTCATGCATATAATGCAGCTGGCAGCAAAGATAAGAAAGTTCACATTACAGTTCGAGGCAAGTACAAAATTTTATGCATCTATCAGTATACACATGTGTGTGTGTGTGTACATGTATTCATATGTGATGGCTGTCCATTCATGTCTGTGGAAAGCTATCATTGGCTATTAAAAGAATCCTACTTTGACTGCATCCCTGTAATCTCACTAGCCTCTTACAAGTCTTTTGGCAGACATCTTACACATACACAAACACACAAAAACACACATATGATACATGTGTCTGTGTTGTATTCATACACATATTCTATTTTCATTTAGTTATCCTAGGAGAAGAATTGCAGTGTTAAGAATTCTTCTTCGTGGAACAATGAAGTTAACAGAGCAGTATTTGCACTCAGTTTTCACAAATATAAAGGATGTCCACATGTATGTGTGTGTGTGTGTGTGGTGTAATGGACATACTGCTGATGAATAAGATGTAGGTGAATGAGGTGATTGAGTGCACTTAGTATATAACATGACATGCTGTTGAGAGGATTCAAGGTTTAAGTGACAATGAAGGGATATATATAAAACGTTGCATTAATCCATGAACAGATTTGGAATTACATTACAAATGTTGTATGAAGTGTTAAATCATTATGTGGCAGGTGTTGAGACATTGAGCTTAAAACCCAATCTCCAACCTTAAACTTGGTTGTTATCATAATCAAGAATTGAATCTGAGTAATCTGAGCAATAATTTTTCAATTTGAAAAGTGAAATTGTTTAACTCATAGTAATTGGAATGTTAATGAAGTTTAAATGAGAAAAAATTGCTATTCTAAAGAACAATTTTAAAAATTCAAAAGTAATTATCAGTGTATAACTAACAGGAAATTGTATAATTAAAACATTTCAAAAGACTTGTAATTTGAACTTAGAATCCTATAAATATTCAAATTTAGTTTGATTTTAAATCTACCTAAAGCAAAGTGGTTTATAAATTCTTCTTGTTTCGGTCAATCTACTTTCTAAAAAAAAGTTTAAAACTTTGCCTTATTTTTCAGTTTTAGTGAATAATTATTCAGTTTTTAAGATTTTTATTTGCCTTATCTAATAAGGTATTAATTAACTAGCATGACATCAGAAACTATGTAAATTTTCATGTCACTACTAATAAACAATCTTTTAAGTAATAAGAATTATACATTTCTTTATGTCTAAATAGGAATTCAAGTTTTAACTCCTATGCTAACATATCTTTTGTCTCTCTTTTAATTTTTACTTGTTTCAATCATTTCACTGTAGCCATGCTGGGGCACCATCTTGATGGTTTTTTAGTCATACAAATTGGCCCTGGAACTTATTTTTAAAAGCCTAGTAGTTATTTTATTGGTCTCTTTTGCTGGACCACTAAGTTACAGGGACTTACACCAATACCAGTGATCAAGCGATGGTGGGGAACAAATACATACACAATGGCACACACTCACATATATATATATATATATATATATATATATGACAGGCTTCTTTCAGTTTTCATCTACCAAATCCACTCACAACGTTTTGGTTAGCCCAAGGATATAGTAGAAGACACTTGCTCAAGGGGCCACACAGTGGGACTGATCCAAAAACTGTGTAGTTGGGAAACAAGCTCCTTATCACACAGCCATGGTTGCACCTATGTGTCAGATTCTTGAAAAATATGTATGTAAATAATTCAGTTTAAGAATTATTTTCAGAGGATGATCTGGCAGTATTTACTAAGCCTAATATTGTTGTTTTCTAGAACATACTTCAAAATATCTTGTTGATGTCTTTACAATAGGTTTCCATTGTACTTATTCTGAAATACGTGTGATAGAGATTTTTTTTCAGAAATTAAAACTGTATGACTCAGCTTCTCACTTCACTCCTGTTCAATACTTCAGTTCACTAAACTGATAAGAATAGGAACCTGATCATTATGGGATATTAGAATATTACCTGTGATTAGTTGTATCCTATCCTGGTATATTTATCGCTCTTCTACTGAATATAACCATGAAACCATATTAGCCTTATAATCTAGGAGATATTTATGGTTGTAATGTAGTTGAGGTTAATCTCATACAAAATGTGTGGCTTTGCAAGGAAGTTAGAAATTATTGCTGCAAGCTGACTGAATCATTAGAGCATCAGGAAAAATGCCTTGCAGTATTTCTTCTGTCTTTTTGCATTTTGAGTTCAAATATATCTTAATTGGTTTTCCTCTTTTCAAGGTTGCTTTGATACATTTTTCTATGGCAAGTCTCACTTTGATTTCTTTGTACTATCTGTAGTTGTGTTTCCATTTGTTTATCATTTGCAGTATATAACTTGAGACTTTCCAGATACAAGAGATGTTGATTGTTTTGCTATAGAAGTTGTATTTATATTCTGTTCTGTTTAACATGTCAATTAAAGGTATTAATGCTAGATAGAAAAATAGTGGAGAGAGGGAGTTTCCTAAGAATGTTTCTCTTCTAATTGGGTATGGGTTTAGTTTTTATAATTCCCCCCCCCTTTTTTTTTGTCTGTAACTTCAGAACTGCTTGTCATTTCTAGGCTTGTTACCTTACTCGTGGTTATTGTTTCTATGTCTGGTAAATACTGTCAAAATGCTCTGTTCAGACTTTTCTTTTCCCTTTGGCAGTTTTCAGTTATGGCTTTATTGATCAATAATTGATGTTCAGAACCAAATGAGCCTTTGCAGCATTCTTCTGTTCTTCTGGAAATAGGTTCTTCCAGATATCTGTGTGTGCTTGTGCACACACACACATACACACACTCACTCACTGTCTCTCTCACACACACACACACACACACACACACACACACACACACACTCTCACTCACTGTCTCTCTCTCACACACACACACAGCTATTATTGTAGTTAAGGCTTCATAAGTTGTTGAGAAACATGTTATGAATCTGTAGTTTCATGGGTTTGTGGTTTCTGTAGATTTGGGGATTAAGATGGCATTTCCTTTTATGAGCCATTCAGATGTCTCTGGTTCTGTCAGTACCTCATTAGATTTCTCTGCCAATATTATTTGTGTTTCTGTTAAATATTTTAACCATAAATTGGTGACCTTGTCATATCTTGGTGCCTTCCATTTGTTTATTGTTTGCAGTACCTGGGTTAAGTGCTGTGTTTTGTTTTGTTGAATATTTTCCAGGGCGATTCCTTCATAGCCCATACTCCTTCCCAAAATTCTCCTCTTGCTGTTGGTGTTGCATTGACTTCTCTTTTATTTTTTCAAGTTCTTTGTAGAATTATTTTGCAGTGGAGTTGAACTGCTTTTAATTTTTGAATTACACTCAGTCCGAGAGTATGATAATCATGATTTCCTCCTTCAGAATTTCCAATTTTTAGATCTACTTCATATTCCTTTTCATTTATATTATCATTTGTGTGGTTCTGATTTAGTACTTTTGGGTCATTTTTGTGCAGTCCTAAGGTATGGGTTTGCCATGTTTTGTTCTTTGCATTGTTTTGTGCTGCTCATGTTAGTTCTATCTTCATATTTTACATTCTCAGTACTTATATCTTTGATAGGTATTCTGTGATGATTAAATGCATGTTTGTAATGTATTCTTTCTTATAAATGTGCTTTCAATTTCTGATATTTTTTCATTCTGAGAATGTATTTTCTTAAGCTAGGTACTTTGTTGGAGTTCAGCAATTTATTCAGATCTGGGTTATTTTACTTCCAAACTTGAATGGAATATACTATTGTATTTTTGCTTTGATGGTGGCTAACCACTGGCAAATAAACATATAGGAATAGAAACATATTCTTCTTGTGTCTATCTATATTCCTTTTTTCAGTTTTATTTGAAAGAGTGGTTGGCGTTAGAAAGGGCATCCAGCTGTAGAAACTCTGCCAAATCAGATTGGAGCCTGGTGTAGCCATCTGGTTTCGCCAGTCAAATCGTCCAACCCATGCTAGCATGGAAAGTGGACGTTAAACGATGATGATGAGGAGTAACATTTGGCCCTATATTTAAATTGTCATCATTTTTGTAAGGAACTTTGTCATTATTTTCGTAGAGAACTGCTTCACTTATTTCTGGTGTTGGAGAGTTTTGTATACATAATTCTTGGTACTTTCTGTGTAATATGTTCAAAGTATGCACTTTCCAATTATTATCTATGGGCTGAATGATACAGCTATTATTATTTTTCATTTCTTGAGTTTGCTGGTGGAAGGTGGAGGCACTCTGTTGTTGATAGGAGTTGTAATTCTGGTGATCATGTTTACACATGCTGTGAAAATGTTGGATATTGTAAACATTTATAATGTGTGACAAACAGATATAAATTTTTATGAGTATTACATAATCAGTTTTGTTCCAACATTTCACAATTGTTTTTATGGCTTCCTTTGTTTTTCCTTTTTTTTTCTCTCTGATATCATTGGGTAATTTTTGTAGCAATATTTTAGCATTTTTCATGTTACATGTCACCTGGTGTATTATTATTATTATTATTATCATTATTATTATTATTATTTATTATTATCATCATCATCATTAGTGAAATGGAAGAATTGTTAAGTATCCGATAAAATACCCTGCAGAATTTATTTACTGTTCTTTATGTTCTGTGTTCAACTCCCTTTAGGGTCAGTAAAATAAAGTACTTGGGTCACTTTAAAGATTAACCGTCTGCTCCCAAAATCCAGGCTTTGTGCCCATGTTAGGTGCAATTACAAATTTCAGTCATTGTGGTGTAAGTGTAAATTCACTGTGAATGAAACTACTCTACACCTGGAAATTAATTTTCCAAGTATAACCAGTTTATTTTTAGTCTGTAATATTATGAATTCTGCCTCCATTTTCACTGTTCTCTTTTTTTGATAATAATCTTTTACAATGTTTGATTGCAGAACTTGATCCTGAAATCCCCGATGATGATATGCGTCCACCTCCTATTATTAACATGGGCCCGCAAAATCAGACATTGCAGGCAAAGACGGATGCTGTATTGCCTTGTCAGGCACACGGCGATCCGATGCCTACAATACAATGGCTCCGTAATGGTCGTCCTTTGCAGATGAACAATCCAAGACTCATGTTACTTGGAACTGGATCTCTAAAAATATCAGGTAAGAGTGAAATAGTTTCATCCTAATCTTTAAAAAAACATGCTACTTTTTCTTTTGTTCATTATTATTTTACATATATTTGTACTCAAGATGTTCTGTCCTCTACAATGTTCCATGTTAAAAACGTGCTGGTGCCACGTAAAAAATCACTGGTGCTGGTGCCACATAAATGCACTGGTGCTGGTGCCACTTAAAAAGCATCCAATACACTCTAAAGTGGTTGGTGTTAGGAAGGGTATTCAGCTGTAAAACAAAACCAAAATAGACTAGGGAATTTGGTCAGCTCCTGTCAAGCCATCCAACCCATGCCAGTTTGGGAAATGGATGTTAAATGACAATGATGATGATATACTTATGCATGAGTTACAAATGATTGGGGTTTTTTTTAGGTGTTACAGATTATCTGTTTATTGGGTGTTAAAGTTGCATAGGATGACAGGCAATTTACTGAGTTATTAGAGAATCAGATAAAATGCTTAGCAATATTTGTTTGGGTTCTTTGTGCTTTGAGTTCAAATCCTGCCAAAATCAGCATTGTCTTTCATGCATTGGTGGCAGGGGACCAATAAAGTACCAGTGGATTGGTAAAATTACATAAGGTACTAAAAGCGTTGTAACATATCAGCTACTTTTTAAAAATTGTATTATACTTAAAGAAAAATTAGTACTAATATTGCTTTAGAACAGAGATAGACACACACATTGGATTTATTGCAAATCAATACATGTGCACTGGTATGGTGTGTTAAAAATATTTAATTTTTCTAAATATTATCTTGGTTTTCAACTTACCTCAGAAAATTGCAGTGTGAATACAGATCATATGTGATTGAACTGATTGATCCTAGTCTTGTTTGGTACTTGTTATTATTTTGTTTAGCTCCAGCTGTCATAGTCCAGCACACCTGTGAGTAGATAACAATTCTGCCTTAGTTTCTATCAAATGCATTATAACTAGGACAGCATTATTTGTATTCTTTTAATAAGAGGCACAATGTAACAAAATTTTAAGACTTTTTTTTTGTCTTTGGTCAGTAAGTGTTATTTCCTATTTGCTTCTATCTAGAAATCAAAGGAAATGACTACTATTCTCTTCAAACTTTACTTCTGTGCCCTGAACATCAATGTTTCAAAACAGACAGATTCAGCACTGAAGCAGAAATGTCATTATAGCAAATATATTCTGCTCAATACCACAGATTTGCTTGTCAGTTGCTTGACCATAACCACTTGAGCTCTACTGTTAGTGGCTGACAATATATGCATCTCTGATCATGAGCAGGAGTAGTGGGGAGCTTTAGCCATTTTTCATACTTTCTAGGGGTAAGCAAATAGGAAATAACAGTTGCTACCCAGGGACAAAAGCTGTGTTACACAGTGTTATGGAAGAAAAGGCTGTTGTTTCATTTCTAGCAAGTCTTAACACAATTATATAGAAGATAAAGTTGTTCTTACTATATTGAAAATAAGGCTATGTTTGTTTTAAGTCTCATCTAATGATAGACTAACAATCTGGAGTTAGTTTAAAGGGGTTTAATTAAGTCTTTCAGCAGACCACAAAGAGACAATATAAAAAGAATTATTATTGGTTCACCAAAATACATCTTGGTAGACACAAATATGGTGGAGTGGTAGAAACACTGGGCATTAGGCAAAATGCTTTGCAGTATTTCTTCTAGACATTTTGCTGAGTTTAATTTTGTCATTCATGTTCCTTGAGTCAATAAAATAAAATACTAATTTTGTACTGAAGTTGATGATATTGACTAACCCCTGCCGTCAAACATTGCTGGCCTTCAATTTAAATTAGAGATAATTTCTATATTATTATTATTGAATGAGAGAGCAGCACATTCCATCAAAGTGACTCTGGGGTGCAAGTATACAAAGTCCAATATACCCATCTGACTACCTGTCTGATAAGGGTACACCAGGCACATGCATCACAGCTATATGTGTGGAACATGCTGATCTCATTTCAAGATAAACTGTACATGACTTTGCAGGTCCAGTTAGAATTTTCATCAGGTCGAGTAGCCCATCCCACTCAAAAGGTCCCTGAATAATATTTGTTTAAGGATGATGAACAAAACACCCATGTTTCCAAAAGAATTCCTCTCAACACATAGTTATAATGCTCACCAACTACTTCTGCTCATGATCAGAGATGCACATATTGTCAGCCACTAAGGGACATGCTCAACTGGTTAAAGTCAAACAACTGACAAGCAAACCTGTGGTATTGAGTACAATATTTGCTGTAGCCCATCTTTTATACCAAATCAAAACATTATTATTATTATTATTATTATTATTATAGTGAGGCAATGGCCTGGTAGAATCTTTAGCACTCTAGGTAGAATGTTTAGTGGCATTTTGTCTATCTTTACATTCAAATTCCACTGAGTTCAAATTCTGCTGAGGTTGGTCTTGCCTTTCATCCTTTTCAGGTTGATAAAATAAGTACCGGTCAAGCACTGAAGTCAATGCAATCAACTTACCCCTTTATGGTTTCCTTTCATTATAACTTTAATTCAGCTGCCTTAGTACCAGACATCCTCTGGAGGCCAAGAGTAGCAAGGGCACTTTTGTTTTGCTATGCGTGCTAAAATCATCCCCACATTTATTCCATTTTAGATGGAGAGAGCTTTCCATAGTATATAGGCTGTACCCATCAAAGTTATCTTTTGTAGTTCATGAAGATTGGAGTTACCAGGGAGTTGCTTAATATACTTCTCAGCTCCCATTTTTATCATTTTTATAATTATTATTATTAAGGCAGTCAGTTGGCAGAATCATTAGCATGCTGGACAAAATGCTTAGCAGCATTTCATTAGTCTTTACATTTTAAGTTCAAATTCTGTTGAGGTCAACTTTGCTTTTCATTCTCTCGGGGTCAATAAAAGAAGTACCATTTGAACACTGGGACTCAATGTAATTGACTTATCTCCTCCCTGAAATTACTGGCTTACTGCAAAAATTTGAGATCGTCATCATCATCATCAACATCAGTAGTAGTAGTAGTAGTAGTAGTAGTAGTAGTAGTAGTAGTATGATATTGATTTTCCGCTCATTATTGTTGCTGAGCCCCAGTTCATCTCAGATAGACTTGGCCTGTGATGAAACATGTTCTAGTCATGAACATATTTTTCTATTTTTGGGAGGTATGTAAAGCTGAAGGTGTATTCAGCCTGTGCATCTAAGGCTACATTATTGAATCTACTAGAATAATTCTTCTTTCTAAAATGTTAACGTATGATTGAAGAGAGATTTTCTAGAAGACTTCACACAACAGATTCCTCTGTTGAACCAGCATGTAATTGAACTTCTGTTTTTATCTTTTGCAGATCTCCATTTTTCTGACACTGCTACATATACTTGCCGTGCTGTTAGTGAAACTGGTGAAACTATATGGAGTGCATCATTAGTTGTACCAAGTAAGTACAGTTTCCATTTCTCATAATATATTTGCCTACATAAACTGTATATACAGCTTTGTGTATGTATGTATAAAGATTTAATGTGTATTAGGCATAGGTACAGGTGTGGCTGTGTGGTAAGAAGCTTGCTTCCCAAACTACATGTTTCTGAGTTCAGTCCTTCTGTGTGGTATTTGGGGCATGTGTCTTCTACTATAGCATCAGGCTGACCAAAGTCCTGCAAGTGAATTTGTTAGATGGAAACTGAAAGAAGCTCATTGTGTATGTATCTGTGTTTGTCTCCCACCACTATTTGAGAACTGGTGTTGGTGGGTTTACATCCCCGTAGCTTAGCAGTTTGGCAAAAAAGACAGAGGGACTAAATATCAGGCTTAAAAAAAAAAGTACTGGAGTCAATTCATTCAACTAAAGATTCTTCAAGGTGGTGCCCTAGTTTCATAACTGAAACTAGAAGATAAAAGATATATGCACATACATACACTTATGCAGAAATGTGTGTGTATCTGTATGCTCACGCAATCCTTTTTCCTATTTGGTGAAAAGTTATTTGGAGCAACATTTATTGCCAGATGCCTTTGCTGGTGCCCGGATAGAACTTCCAGTCACAGAAGATTTACCTCAAGAAGTTTTGTCCAGCCTATGCAAGGATGAAAAAGTGTGCAGTAAAATTTGATGATATGCATGTGTGTGTGTGATTTGTTCATTTAATATCAATTTTACCTTCCTAGTTTGGGCTGTGCAAGGAGTTATTTGAGGCAATGCTTTTACAACCAGGGGCTCTTCCTATCTCTACTCCTTTCCTGTTTTTCAAGGTTGCATGCATGTATATATCTGTGTGTGTATGTATGTGTGTGTAAACAAATATATATATATATATTTGTGTGTGTGTGTGTATATATATATATATATATATATATATATATATATATATATATACACACACACACACACACACACATACATACATCATCATTTAATGGATGTTGTTGGTGTTAAAAAGGGCATCCAGTCATAAAAACCATGCCAAAACAGACAGTGAAGTTTGGTACAGTCTTCTGTCTAACCAGCTTCTGTCAAACTGTCCAACACACACATACACACATCCATGCTGTGATTTGAACCCAGGCCACTTGGGTAAAGCCCAGAAATTGTCACCAATTTGTATGTGTGTACATGCTGACATACACACATCTGTGTGTGTGGATATATATTATGTAAGTTGACAGAATTAAATATCTTTGTAAATATATGTACGTGTGTGTTTGTAGGTATATATATATATTTGATTCGGTTGGTTGACATTTGATGGTGGAAACTAACCCATTACCAATGACCTTTTTTCATGTCTGTCATTTAGCAAGACACAAAATTTCATACTTCAGCACATATAATGGTATGCACCCTTTGCATAACTCCACCCATCCAATCCACCTCTCACATTTTGCAAGCCTAAAGGTTGCTCCACTTTGTCACTCTGCATCAGGGGGGTCATTCCAGCCTGTCAGTAACGCATTAAGAAACACTTTACCACGTCAGAGTGCATTAAGACCATGCTTGGCAGCCGAGAAATTGCAGCTGTTCACATCAAGTAGAGTGACGACTCTGTCAGCTGCTGCCATTTCTGCTTCAGCAGCTCCTCAAAATTCTAGAGTTCTCTCTTTCTTCCACCCTCAACACAATCACTATTCATTTAAAGCAGCCCTCAATATTTAAAGATATTAGCATGCATAACTGCTCTGTTTATGACCACTGGGTTTCCTGATAAGCGTTTAATATTTTTCTTCTCTAACAAGTTCTATTTGTTATCAAGAATTGCATCTATTTCTATATTATAAGCACTTCTGTTGCATTGTTGTGGCAAATTTTTATAACCATTGACCCTTTTTTTTTGTTTTGTCTTTTGAGTTGTTTTCATATTTTTCTCTCTTTTTTTTGTGTAGTTGGTGGTAGAGGTATGGGTTTTAGTTTAGCGTTTGATGTGTTTTTGTTTATCCTTGTCATTGTAATTTTTGCTTTTTACTGCTGTTGCTGTTAATATTTCTGTTGTATGTTGTTGTTTTTGTTATTGTTACTGTTTTTTGTTGTTGTTTCAGTTAGTCTTGCTGTAGTTATTCTGTTTTCTTTATTTTCATTAAAGCTGACATACTTTCGGTTCCTGATGTTCTATCTCAGCATAGTGTGTAACAGAAGTAATGGTGGGTGGGTGGATGGTGGCTAGAGACACACAGACTGACAGACAACAGAGACAGACGGACAGGGAAGAAAGTGATAGAAAGACAGATACATGATGCAATTGGTGAGAGTAAATAATGGGTGTTGAAATAAGGGTGCTTACCAATAATCTGTAGTGGGAATCTGGAAGTGTGTATATGCATTGTGTGTGTGTGTGTGTGTGTGTCTATTAACCAGTGAAGATTGCCTGGGCATTTGCAAATGTTGATGTCAATCAAAAAAACATCGCTGATGATAATTTGCAGAGGCAGAAACAGAAAATAGTTTTGTTTGCTCTGACTAAAACACTCACTGTTTTCGACAATCTTTTTATATTTTTGTCTTTTGGTTTTTTTTTTTCCTTTGTTTTGTTTTATTTTTAAAGAATGCATAAAATAAGAAATAAAATTCAGAATGTCTCAATCACTCTGCTAAACTCCATTACTAACAGAAGATGGAGAGATAGAAAAGTGATAGGATTTCATTTGTCTTTATGTTGAGCAATGGTTCCCAAGCAATTCTATGCTTAAAGACAACATAGAAGGAAAATGTTAACTTGTCACTCCACCACCACCGTCTACCACACATTTTATTCGTACATCCAAATAAAGAAGAAATTGTTTATTTCATCACTCAACCTGCTCAATATAAAACAACTAAATCTTGCACTAATGCAACATGGTTCTGCAACTTACTAGAAACAGCAGCTAAATCTCCCTCAAACCAAACTCTATGATACTTTTAAAAATGATCTAACTAGATTATGTAGGCCTAGATACATTATGCCTGAATACAAAATGGGATGGTCATGGCTGGAAGTCAGTCTTGTGTTACACAACAATAACAACTGCCATTCTTCAAATCATGCAACACCAGTTGGTGTCACTATGACGTTTCTCCATGTCCATATATTGTGGTCTTGCATGACATTCATCAAGACACTGCCATGTAGTGCAAAGTCTTCCTCAGTGATTTTCTTGAGGGTCATGTTTGGATCACCATATCTACAAGTGATATCAGAAGGCCATATCAGAACTAGCACACCAGTTTCACTTTGTCTCGTTACATGTCCAGCAACAGCTAGGCAACATTTTCTTATAACCATTGAAATCTTAGGAAGGCACCCATATAAGATCTTGTTTGTTGTGTGCAACTGCCAAGGGATATTAAGTATGCAAGAGACAGGTGTAGTTACCCTCTGACTTCCTTGTCAGGGTCCATGACTCTGAGCCATAAAGGATTGATTCCACAGTGTCTTTGAAAACCTTGATTTTGGTGGATCAATTGATTAGTGCAGTCCAGACATTATGGGGGGAGTGGTTAAGCCTGTCCCCCAGGTCTGACCAATTCGGGTAGGGACATCAAAAAGAAGTGATGGTGTGGCACTCTGTTGGTTATGATGGCAAAAGTTCCAGGTGATTTGATCAATGGAACAGACTGCTCATGAACTTAACATGTATGTGGCTGAACACTCCACAGACACGTGTACTCTTAACATAGTCCTCAGGGAGATTCAACATGTCACAGTAAAGATTTCATCTGTCTTTACATTCTGAGGTCTACTTTGCTTTTCATCCTTTCAGGGTCGATAAAATAAGTACCAGTTAAACACTGGGGTTGATTTAATTGACTTAGTCCCTCTCCCTAACCTGCGGGCCTTGTGCCAAAATTTGAAGCCAATATTTTGTCTGATACTTATTTTAGACGATAAAAGAAGTGGAATGAAAGCTGTTCAAATTTTTATTGTAGGAACCCAATCCATGATGAAAATATCAATGTAAATTTCATTAAACACAAAGAAACTCAACTCTCACCCCAAGAATCGGGTTATGGATTTTTACCAAGAATTGCTGTTATCTCTGTTTTCCTTCCTCTAATGTCTTTTAGAAAAAAAATACCAGAAATGTACTGAGAATAATTCAATCAATTATACATTAAGTAAATCATCAGATTATAAAATATTTATGGTTTATTAAAAGTTGGTGAATTTGTAGAGTCATAAGAGCATCAGATAGAATTAATATCTCATGGTATTGGTGCCAGTTCTCTGCACTCAAATGTTCAAATCCTACCATGTCAACTTTTCATTCTTTTGAGGTTGATAATGCACCAGCCAAGTGCAAAGGCTTCTTTTTCTTCTTCCCACTCCCTCTCTCTCTCTTTCAGCTATGTTTTATTGTAAGAAAAATCATGATGTTGAGGTATAAAAGAGTTAAAGCAAGAGACCAGAGATTTCTTTTCATAGAGAAATTGATATGCTACTAGAACTATTCAAGTACAGACTTTTGTGCAGTACAGATAGGATGAAACATAATGGAGATAAAGAATCAAAAAAAAAAAAAACCATAAAGATCAGCATTTAGATTGTGTCTGAACTAAGGATTTGTAAAAAGAGGTTAATAATAGAAAGTTCAGTGATACAGATGATGGCATTCTTAACTCTTCTTTAACCTTCAACACACTGACTTAATCCATATGCAACTAAGACACTTCACATGAAAGCTACCCTGCTTCCCTCAACAAAGGTATTGAAAATACACTATAATAAATGTAAAAGGCTAGTTACTTTTGACATCACAAAGACACAGTCACTACCCATAATCATGT
Organism: Octopus bimaculoides; assembly: GCF_001194135.2. NCBI lineage: Eukaryota > Metazoa > Mollusca > Cephalopoda > Octopoda > Octopodidae > Octopus > Octopus bimaculoides. The sequence goes on from NC_068985.1 coordinate 72,115,556, forward strand.
TAACAACTTTGTATTTTATCTTCTCTAATATTGGACAATAGACAATTAACACTTTGCAAACATTAGACGTCACAATCCTTCATGATTTTCCATGGTGATCTTACATTTATAACAGGACTAAAGCAGCTTGGCAAAGACTAACCATTCTTTTCTGGATCTAAAAGCGTCTCAGTCTTGATCAGTTGTTGGCCTTCCACAAAACATATATGAGATCCCAAATTGCGTACTACTCTTATATTTTGGATGGTTGCTGTCATTTCACAATAACATTTAAGATCACATCTGAAGAAACACCATCTGACTGATTGACTAAGACTCATTCACCAACAACTTCTGGATTACAGCTATGCTGTTGTCTCTGTTTCTGCCTATTACACCACTACTTCAACATCCCCTGCACTACCTAGATAGCTGCATACCTCCAAAACCCAGTCAACACACCTGTCTCTTTTCCTTTCCTTATTCCTACTCTGTTGCAACCTGTATTTAGATTCTTCATTTACCGTTTCTCAGCCTTACCACTGAAAAACATCTATCCTTCAAAATTTTCTTGCCTCTCAAATTTTCCTGTTGATGTTGAACTACAAGATGTTCAAGATTAATATATGTTGTATATATACAGTCTCAGAAGGCCAACAAAGGTCATGGGCACTGCACCTTCTTATTGATTAAGCTAAGAAAAAATATAAGAATAGAGATACTTTCTTGTGTCTTTATCATTATCTCTCTGTTTCATGTTCAGTTCGCTGTGGCTTTCCACTGTGAATCAGGGAAATATATATAACAATTGCCAACTGTCCCTTGTGGCTTGCCAAAATAAATCAATATTCTAGATTATGTCTGCTGGGAAATTTTCAATTGTTGACATATCAGAAATTAGGTTTCTTGAGAACAAATACATTCTGCTTGATCTGTGGTTGATTCAGACTCCTCTTGGAATTATCAACTGAAGAGGAAAACTGTTTGGAACTGATTTTGATTGTGTGAAAATTGTTATTTGGTTTTTGTTTTTGTCAGGAAATGATTGCTAAAAAAATAAAAAAGAATTGAAAGCACACAGTCATTTCACGTGATATATAAAAATGTGTAATCACAGTTAGAATAATATGACTAAATCATTTTGAATAAAACCTTTGATATTTCATGACTCAGTTGTTGGTCAGCAAATGACAGTCCAAAGAAGCTGCGGTGAAAAATGTTTTATAATTTCATGGCAACCCCATTGCTTAATTCTACTCCTTTTGGTTGCGTCTTAGTAACAAAGGATGGCTTTCTTTTTTACCTGTGCATATCAAGTTTGGCATGGATTCACTTACCAACATTCTCCAGTCCAAGGTCCACAGATGTGTTGTCTTCTCTATCTTTTCTACGTGTAATGCAGTTGTCTGTGACTTGAAATTGTAACATACCACCTCCACTATGGCACTTCCAAGTCCTTTTCCTCTTAGGCCCTACATTAACTACAACATCTAGTCCTTCCTGGAACACAATCTGTCTGGAATTCCTCCCCAATTCATGTTTTTCCTACTGCCATCAAGTTGCAGGTCCAAGAGCACCATGAACCATATCAATCTTACTAGTCTCAGAAGCTATGTAATAATGTTTAAGGGTGCAACCTCTTTTTTCTGTTAAAAAAAAAAAATGTAAAACACTGTTACAAAATATCTAAAACGTAACAGTTTTGACTCAGTTGACTAAGACAATTGTAGACATTGTCTTTCATTGTTTTTGTTGCTGATACTATTGTGGATTTGGATCATCCACATCCAATAAACCCAAGATAGAAAACCTTACAATTGCTGTCTATTTTTAAAAGTCATAATGTATCCAAATCTAAATTATCTAATGTATTTTTCGTTTTTAAGATGGTAGGTAGATTTGGCTGGTATTTCTAGCAAATGAACAGCCATGTAGAGTCTGTTTCATTGGCTTGTCTTAATGACCTTATCATGTCCATTGGAAGGCTTGAACTCAGCATTGCAACCTAATGGAATACTTGTTCAGTTTACATTGTTTCTTACCTCTAATTATAGTAATAAATTTTACATTGGACGTGGTTAAGAGATAGTAATCAACCATTTTTTAGAGCTATTTTACGGTCTTAGATTATGTTTAAATACAATATAATATAATGACATAATTTCCAAATATTGATGTATTTCTAACAGCACTTTGTTTCATTCTTTCAGGTCCTGAAGCAACTAATGTGCAATACCATCGAGCACCACAACAAAACCAGTTACCTGGAGCTCCATCCCAACCTGAAATCAGCAGTGTTACAGATACAACTGTCCATCTTTCTTGGCGTCCTAGTATACATAAAGGTGGTTCACCTCTATATGAATTCATTGTAGAATATTTCAGTCCACAGAGTGGAAATGTAAGTGATTGTTATTTCCTGCTCACCATCATGTACAGAATAATAATAATAGGTCAATTATATTCCTATGTCTTAAAATGGTTAGCATAAAAAAAAAAAGCATCCTGCCAAAAATTCTGCCTCAGAACATCCTACTAGAAAGTTCCTACACTAACCACAATATCCAGTCCTTGCTCCCCAAAATATTATCCCTCCGAAATTCTTTCCCAGTTCATGTTTTTCCTGTTGCCATCTAGTTGCAGTTAAGATGTATATAAATTATGTCAGTCTTACTGGTTTCAGGGATATGTATGAAAAAATTATAAGAATGTAAAAAACTGTTACAAATTCAGAATCTGGAAAAAGAGACAGAATTATTAATCATCTCTTAAATGAATGCAGTAAGCTAGCAAGAGAAAATTGAGATGATCGTGTCAGTAAAAGAGAATATTGGGATGATAGCAAAGTGTGTGGGTTCAAAGTGATTGAAAAGTGTCATGAACATGAGCTTGAGGTTGTGATGGTGGATGATAATTTCTGGATTTATGGGATTTTTCCGAGAAGATTAACCATAATATTGAAGGACAAAAAGAGAAAAAAGGATTAACCATAATATTGAGGACAAAAATGGAAAAAAAAGTATAAAATTATAGACTTATAGAGTGAATACCAAAGAAATTGATAAATATGAGGACCAAGTCAGACAGATGAAGTAAAGTGACAATTTTACCTGTAGTAATTTAGTGCACTTGGCACAACACCCAGACATCTGCCTAGGATGCCTGAATGATATTGGAATTGTTGACCTGTAGAAAAGTGTTGTCCTGTCTTCTGCTAGTATGCCAAGAAAGATTCTTGGAATTTTAAGGGGATTCGTCACCAAACCTTAAGACAACATCCTCTGCTAACTAAAATGGCTTGTCATAGCTTTATGACAGTAATAATATAATAATGACGATGAAGATGACAACAATTTGTTTTTCTTATTTTCCACAGTGGCATCTGTTGAGGAGGGCAGTTTACAATTTACAGGAGGAGGTGATGTAAAAAGGAGGATGGGTAGGAGGAAAAGAGATACAATAAAAAGTATATATGATATTCAAATAAGTGAACACTTGGAAGTACGCAAGACTTGTCCTCCACAGCAGGATAATTAATGCTGCTCCCCCTTCTGAAGAAGATTGACCTGCTAGAGCTCAGTGCCGGTGCCACATAAAATCATCTGTGCTGGTTCCACGTAATAGCACCCATGCCAGTGCCACATCAAGGCATTCATGCTGGCACCATGTAAAAAGCACCCAGTACACTCTAAAGTGGTTGCTGTTAGGAAGGGCACCCAGCCATAGAAATCAAGCCAAGTCAGATTAGAACCTGGTGCAGCTCGCCTGCTTGCTAGCTCAGGTCAAACCATCCAACCAATGCCCGCATGGAAAACAGACATTAAATGATAATGGCTGATGCTGTCCTAATTCTTGAGATTCTCCAGTCGGGCCAATCAAAGAAGCTTACAAATCCAGGATCACCCTGACCAATATTTCGTCTTCTGCCCCACAGAGAGTGTTTTCTTCTTTTCCAATATTTTGTCCATTTGTTTTACCAACATTTCGTTAGGTACTCTACCAATATTTCTATCTACTGTCATTTCCCTTACTGTATATCTGTTTATGATAGTAAAAAAAAATTTTAACACCAGCATCATGCCACATATTTCAGAGGGAGAGACACATGATAGCATCACTGGTATTTATCTTATCGACTCTTGAGTGATGAGCATCAAATTTGGGAAGGGTTAAGGAAGATAAGAACGATAAAAAGAAAGGAAAAAGGGGGAATAAATGGCAATGTGAAGGAGAAGAAGAATTGAAAAAATGAGGGGGGAAAAAGAGTTAAAATAAGATAAAACAAAGTCATAAAAGAAAAAAATTGGGATAAAGAAGTGTAAAATGCAAATGGAGTAAGGTGATTGGATTTTGGACTTATGGCAGTGGTGGTGGCAGCAGTGGTAAAAGTAGTGGTGGTGGTGGGGGTGGGGGTAATGACTTGAAGATTTGTAAAATCTAAAGGTGGAAAATGTGGTGATGGTGGTGGTGTTTGTAGTAGTGATAATTGTTGTGAGGTTGTAGTAGTGGTAGTTGGGATCATGGCAATAGTATTTGTTGTGGTAGTAGTGGTGGTGATGATGATACTGGTGATGCTGGTTAGTCAGTCATAGTGGTAATGATTGAGGTGACTGTGGTAATAATGAATAGATGGGTGGCTGGGTGGGGTTGGTTGCTGAGCGTGACTTTTTTGTTTATATATTTTTTTTTCCGTGATGATGGAAAGGGTGAAAGAAAAAGAGTGAATTTTAAGCTATTTAAAACAGGATTTTATCCGTTAAAACTCTTCACTGATTTTCATATAAAATTATCTTCCTGATTAAGAAATCTTCATTGACAGATAATCCTTATCCTTTCACACAAGAGCAATCAATGTACAACAGCAAGGATGTCTCTTCAATCTTCATTATTATCACCCATACATGCTCTGCTGCATCTTCAAAAATAGATTCCTTTTTCCATTTGAATGGATCTTATGAACCTGTTTTTAAACCAGATATCTAACCCACTGTCTTAAACATGAGCCAGTAATAAGGCTTCTTGGTGGTCACTCATTCAGCTAGAAATAACAGTCAAATCTTCAACTCTCATTCTGCTGTTGTAAAAAGAGGACATAATTGTCAGTGCACACAAGCAAAAGTGAGATGTCTATGTGGTTGTTTATCATCCTAGAAATAGCAGACAAATTTCCCTCTGTCTCGAGGAGCACCCTGTTGTTTTGAAAATGAACAGATAAAGCAGGATACATGAGCTAGAGGGAAGTCCTGTATGTCATTCGTTCAGCTAGAAATAACAGCCAAATCACACTGTTATTCACAGACTGACTTTCTAAACAGGACAAACAAGCTTTGCGATTGTTTGATATGCTTTGAAAACAAACCAGATCTTCAATTCAACCCTTTAAAAAACAGATTATTTGACAGAAGGATGAGAAAGCATCTATTAGGTCATACATTCTGCTAGAAATAGCTGCCGAATCTTCCTTAGATTACACTTTTCTCTTTTAATGTGATATATTAAATGTATCACTTCAAGACTTGATGTGATATATTTCTGTATGTCAAGCATATAAGAAATCCTTTATGTGCTCTACATGCTAGAAATAGCAACAATATCTCTCAAGTTACACTCTATGGTCTCACTAAAAGATGTACATTAGATACTATAAACCCTCTCAAAAGAAAAAAAGACATGATGGTCACAGATGGAATACCTTTGAGCATAGGTCTATCTATTGAATCAGAGCCAATCTGAGAGCTAAATAGTAACAGCTGATTTATAGTTTATCTGTTGTATAGTTTCCTTCATATCCATCCTCTTTCACCATCTGTTGAACTTCTTTTGAAACTATCTTCAGACATTGCTGCTGATGGTAGAAATGGTATCTGTTATTATGGAGCTGGTTTGACTGTATATATGTTTTCTCAGTGTGAGAATATATATATATATATATATATATATATATATAGACACAAAAATGGGACTAGTACGCAAAATATCCAGACAGGTGATACAAAAAAGGGACAACAGAACATCCAGACAGATGATACAAAGACACCATGGATGGGTCATTCGGAGTTTTCTCTCTTCAGTCGAGTTCCAGATTATCTTTGTAATTACAGTTATACTCGAGATTGCTCCAATCTGGCCAGCCCCAAGGAAAAACTAAGCTAAGAGCATTAGATTCCTTGGAAGAAAGCAGTGAATGTATACAAAAACAAGGACGGAAAAAAAAATGGAGAATGTTACACAAATACAAACGCAAATAACAGGACATAACAACAGGTGTCTTTCGACTAAGGACAAATTAAATTAAGCTGGCATGTGTGGAAGTAAAGCCTTACGACAGGGACATAAGATTTGACAAGCACAGGAAGGAATATAGATGTTGCACAGATGGTAGTTGAACCAAGAAAGAAAGGTCAGGCTTGGCCGAACTCTGGTCACGTGGGGAGAGAAGAGAGAGAGGTAGAGGCAGAGGGATAGAAGAATAAAGGAGGGGCAAGAAAAAAATGAAAGGAACACAATGTATGTGTGTGTGTATATATATATATATACACACACATACACACACACAAAGAAATGGCAATTTCAATGGCTACTGTGTTTGCCCTTACCTGTTGAATTATAGCTAAGAATATTTTTTTGTTGCTGTTACTATTGTTAATAATAATAATAAATTTGATAATGATTCAAACTTCTGCAGGGTTGGGTAACAGCAGCTGATGACATATCGCTAGAAAGTTACACAGTACGGAAGCTGAAACCCAACAGAAATTATATATTCCTGGTGAGAGCTCGGAATGCCCATGGAATTAGTCCTCCAAGTCCTTTATCTAGAATGGTTGAAACTCAAGGTATGTTACTCTAATGAAACTATTCTTTGAATTCTTTTTTTTCATTTTTTTTTTTTTTTGCTTGCAAAATTTTTCTTGTTCTGTTTGCATAAACTTTAGACATTTTACAAAATTCATAAATATGGAAGTAATATATGGATAAAATGTGGTCTTTGGTCTAGGACAGTGGTTCTCAACTATTTTTTTTTTTTTGTCTATAGACTCCCTTTCATTCTTATTCTATTGCAGTTTACTCCCACAGCTATTTAATGTTTAAAAAATCCTATTGTATTTTTATCATTAAATATTGGAAATTGTATAAAAAATATTGTTCAAATATTCAGTGTATACATATTATATATGTATAATAGTTTTATAATGCTGTTGTTTGTTTGACTGTGTGGTTAAGAAGTTTACTTTTCAAGCAAATGGTGTTTGTTTCAATCCCATTGTAGATATAAAATTATATTTCATGAGTGTGTGTGTGTCTCCTCATCACCATGCACAAATAGCACCTCCCTCAGTGCTACTATCTCTTGCACTCACTTGGGGAATCTTGTCTTGCAAGTATCTTGGTGACCTCACTGCTGCTAGTGCCACATAAAAAGCACCCAGCATGCTCTGTGAAGTGGTTGGCATTAGGAAGAACATCTAATTATTGGAACCATGCCAAAACAGACATCACTTAAGGCAGTCTTCTGATTTGTCATTTCATGTCCAATGTATGTAAGCTCCTTCCATGCTGTCATGTTTAATGATGATAATGTCATATCTATACACACACACACACATTCATTCATTCACCTGCATTATGTCCAGTTTCCAATTACAAAATTTTACTGTAAAAGCTTTGGGCAGCCCGAGGCTATGGTAGAAGATACTTGTTCAAGCTGACACTCAGTAGGATTGAACCAGAACCTACATTACTGCAAAGTAGACTCCTACTTATCTTCACAGCCATGTCTATGCCCATTTGTTAATTCATTTTGCCTCCTTCCACCACAACCCTTGTTCTTCCTGCATCATTCATTTCATGAATTATGCAACAATAAATTTTTTTTAAATGTGTTTGAAAACACAAACAAAACCCCAAAACCATCTTTTTTATTTTGACTGTATTTTCATCTGTTACTCCCAATCCATATGTTACAATGTTTGTCTTGTGTTACATCAATACAAAAATACATTTGTCTTTATTAGAAAGCAAAACACTTGCAGTTTAAATAAGTCAATAACAAAACAAAAACCATACATTAATTGTCCTGTTTAGATATTAGATATTAGCAAATGGCCTTAACTCTCACTAGTTTCTTTTAGTTTTTTTTTTGTAGGGATTATTTTTGAGAGGGGGAGGAGGAGTTGTTTTGTATTTTGTTGTAGCTTTTCTTATTTGTTTTTTGTTTTCCAACCATGTTTGCCTTCATTTTATTTTTTAATTTCAGCATTAGTTGACTATTTTAATCTCAAATGTATAAATATTTGCTTTGTCTTTTGTATGTTTTTAGTTTCTATTGTTCTTTTATTTTTATTTCTCCTCCTATTTTACATGCTATGTTCATATATTTGATAATATTTTTATTTATAGATAGCCATGTTTTAATTTTTTTCTTTCTTTAAAACCATTCTGTGCCATGGAACACATCAGTCTGCCCATGCACGCTATCTCTGGTTTCTTTGAATGGTTTTTGTAGCATACTGAGAAAAATTTGTTAGTTCCTTGCTCAATGTTCTTCTATTTCTTGTAGTCTCTGGAATACTCAACCACCCTGCAGGCTGAATGTTTGAGATTACAAAAGTGATCAACAAAGTAATAAATGTCATTTCATTCAGGAGATATAAATTTTTTTCTCTCAGTTAAAACCTTTTCAACTATAAATAAAATAAATAGATCCTCTTGTATCAGATTCAATGATAAATATTCCCCTCGATTAATCCACTGAACTACTAAGCCAATGAATTAACTCTTTAACATTTTAAACCAGTTATATCCAGCCCAAATGTCTTATTTGTTTTATACTCAAATCAGCCAGATCCCATCTCATACACCTACTCTACAATGCCATTCTAAAAATATATAATCACATCATTGAAATTTCAAAGATAGAAAATAATGCATGATTATCATCATCATCATCGTTTAACGTCTGCTTTCCATGTTGGCATGGGTTAGATGGTTTGACTGAAACTAGTCAGTTGGAGAGCTGCACCAGATTCCAGTCTGATTTGGCATGGTTTCTACAGCTGGATGCCCTTCCTAACACCAACTACTCCAATAGTGTAAGGAATGCTTTTTACATGCCAGTTATGTGACACCGGCATCAGCTGCAACTACAATTTAACTTGGCTTGATGGGTGTTCTCAAGCACAGTATATCACCAAAGGTCTTGGTTTCTTATCATTGCTTCTGTGAGGCCCAGTATTCGAAGGCTGCTTTTTACATGCATTTTTGCCAGCCACGTGGACTTGAGCAACATGAAATAAAGTGTCTTTCTGAAGGACACAATGAACCATCAAGTATTGAACTCACAACCTTATGATCATGAGTCAAATACCCTAACCACTAAGCCTCATACCTCATTGTCACTCAATATAGATACAGAAGAAAGTGAAGATGCCAGTTATGTGACACCAGCATCAGCCATTACTACAATTTCACTAATTCAAAACAAGGTGAATAAATAGACATTGCATTTGAAAGAGTAATCTGAATGCTAAAGGGTTAAAGTGACAGTTACTGAGCATTCCACAGACACTTGTCCCCTTAATACAGGCTTCAAATTGAATCACTATTACTATGTGCAGCAAGGCTGAGCCATTTGAATTATATAGTCCCAGCACATCCAACAAGCTTCCATGCAATTTCTGTCTGCTCAGTTTTACTCACAAGTCTTGGATCAACCCAAGGCTATGATATAATACATTTGCTCAAGGTTCTTCTGCACAGTGGCATTAAACCTTGAATGTCATGCTTATGAAGTGAACTTATTAACCATTCAACTATATCTGCATTGCTGTTAACATATACACATGCATACATTTTATCATCATCATTGTCATCATTATGTCTATTTTTCCACGCTGATAGGGAGCAAGATTTTCTACAACTGGAGGCTTTTCCTGTTACCCACCCTAAACTGTTTTTCAAATGTGGTATTTTCATTTCATTGACCTCACTCATAGAACGCAATGAACTTATCAAATACACACATACACACACGTGTGTATGTGTATATATGTGTGTGTGTGTGTATGTATATATCATCATCATCATACATCCGTCTTCCATGCTGACATGGGCTGGATGGTTTGACAGGAGCTGGCTAGATGGAAGACTACACCTGGCTATTGTGTCTGTTTTGGCATGGCTTTTACAGCTGGATGCCCTTCCTAACACCAACCAATCCATGTATATATATGTGTGTGTGTGTGATATGTATAAATATCTTTGTATATTCATATTTTTGTATATTTATTTGATATCAGGCATTTTGTATTATTGGTTATGGACTTTCAATGGACTGATCATTGGCTTGCATCTTTTCTAATAGCAGAAATGAGAAGGAAATATCTGCATAACTCAAGTGGGATCATTACACTTAGAGTATCTATTGTTCAGCCCACTTTACCAGCTATTTTGCTGCTGCTGTAATTCTTTTTTATAAGTTAATCATTCTTTTTCTCATTAAAAATACACTTTGTTTTATATCTGTGTACAGGTCGCAGAGGTAGTGCAATTTTCACACAGGAAGAAATTGAGCAACGTTTACGAGGAATTGTTGTTAACCTTCTTCAAGGTGAAGCATCTGGACCATCTGCCATCAAAGTCAGTTGGCAGGTAAGTGTTACACACATCCATGCATAAATACATTGATTATATTTCATATACTATGTCACACTAAAAAAAACCTGCCATACAATTGAAGATACTTGTGAACTTAGTCAAAGATCTCCTTTTTAATTCCCAATTCTAGTTATTTCATTTGTGTCATTCTTGTTCTTTGGGAAACACATAAACATCATAGCCTCTCATTTCTTATTACTTATTTCGCATTGCAATTTGCGAAAAATAATGACATCAGCTACAGGTTTCCAGTGAGCGAGTCATAAGTTTAATGAACTTCTGACTGCAACACTAATAAGAAAGCATGTGTAGCTTGGTGAAGAATACATATTGCAAAGAACTTCATGAAGAACATTGGTTTTCCAGTCTATTCACTTGTATTTATGTTTTACTAATATACATCAGTATACTTTTACTTACAAGGTATACTTATACATATAAAGATACATAGTCAAATTACGTATGCACACACACACACAGAGGCCAAGCCAATGAGGAAATCTTTATACCTTGACTTGTTAGAAATAGCATTTAAATCTTCTTCAAATTAAACCTTATCGTCTTAAAAAAAGAATATCATATTGGACAGCTTCAATCTCGATGTACAAAAAGATGGGATAGTTATGGCATGAAAGTCTCTAATTGTAAATCTGCTTGATCAGTTCTGACAAGAGGATTAAACAACTGCCTCAAATAGTACATTCACAGCACTAAGCTTTTTGGGTTTTTTTTCTTTTGCAATATCTGTTATCTTTGTTTACTTCCTGTTTTTATTTCAACATTACACTAAGTGGTCCTATTTAACCCTTTTAATACCAACCTGCCTGACTTTACATTTAAATTAATGCTTTCCATCATAATTTTATATAAGAACATTTTATGTTATATTCTAAACACCAGCTTAATAATGACAAAGTTATTTTACTAAATCCTTTGAAATTCCTGAATATTTTCAAAATAGATTGAAATTTTTATAGACCAATAATTTTTAAGCTTTATGTTATAAGCCTGTCCAGTCCAAGATCAGAATATTTTTACCTCAGATTTTTCACATTTGCAGATTAAAAGTAAATATTGATTACCTTTTTTTGACTATTCACACACAAACATGATATATATTCTATTTAATGACTACAGGATGGTTAATTTAAAAACAGTATTTTGTAAATGACACACTATAAATATGTCATCAATATTTCTAGTGAAGCAAAATTGTTTCAGTATCCTTAAAAAAATTTCAAAGGCACTACTATGCTCAGTGTCTATATTCCATTAGAAATATGGTGATGAATGCATTAAATGTCTTTCATTTACTGCATTTTACAGGTTATGAAAGGTCACAGTGCTATAGATGGTTTCAAAATTAAATACCGGCGCTCAAAGCACAATAGCGAGATCCATACAATTACAGTACAAGACCCAACGGCTACTTCATATCTTATCGAAAACCTTTACAGTCAAACATGGTATGAGATATGCATTCGTGCATATGGAGGCAAAGTATTTTCTCAGTGCAGTAATCCCATTAAGGTTCACACCAACGAAGGAGGTAAGCTGCAAATTCTTTCTTTATAAAATGTTTGAAATACTTGTTTGTATAGGTGGTGGTGTTGGTGGCAGTAGCAGCAGTGACTGCAGATGTGTTTGTATTCATAAGGATATTTATTGTAGGTGATAATGTTTTTATGACATATATGTATATATAATATATATATACATACGTATACCATAGACATATATGTGTAGACTCTTGCGCCAGAAATAAAAACCCTAAATTTCTTATATTCCCTTTCTATCAATGTTAAGACAGAATCTCTACACAAGAAAGAATCAACAAGGAGAATCTTTTTATAGAGAAATACCAAATGCTTCTTAACTTACAAACTCCTCGGTGACCATATTCCCTTCTCTCGCCTACCCATTGAAATACATATAAATTTACTTCTTGTTTCACTAAGAACAGACATAAACTTCCTGTTGACAAAGAGTCCAGGACTCCAACTAAAGAATATAAAACCCGCAGAATTATCTCCCCTTATCCACACTTCCTGTTTAACACCACATTTCCTGTTTGACACCACACTTCCTGTTTGACACATAAACTCTCAGCCTTTTTTAAACAGAACACTAATCTTAAATACATGCATCCTAATCTTTCTAACAATTATCTACATGGATTACCATTGAACTTTAAAAGCCCAAAGACAATATAATGTATTGGTATATTTATTTTTTCATATATTTTTTATTTTTTTGTAAAAAACATTTTCATTTTCTCTCTTCTTGAAAATTTGCCATGTAATGAAAGCCGGTTAGAAATCCTTTTTAATCTTCCTTATACACATCTATATTAAAATATGCTTTAAGTTTAGCATTCTGCCTTATTATTATTATTATTATTATTTTATTTTTTATTTTCCTATTATTTCTCCACATGTGGTTAACACAACCCCACCATTTACTGACTTATATATATATATATATATATATATATATATATATATATATATATATGTACATAAACACATTATATATAATCTCCAGTCCCATCCAGTGTTTTAAATCCAGGTTTTGTCCCCATTAACGGGGGTGGCCGGATCTATTTCAATGCCATATCACCTGCCCTCACACCATCTTGCCCTGTTTTGGATGTCCCCCCTTCTCAAGCCAACCCTCCCAATCTCCCCCTCCATGTTTTCCTCAGTCTATTTACCTCAAACTCAAAGCACCCTCCTCAGAACATACTCCTCATCCCTCCTCAATACATGCCTATACCACCAGCCTCCTTCCTCATAGATCTCGCAACCACCTTCTTTGCACAATTTTTCATGTTTTTATACCTGGCCTTCATTTGCTCAGTTCTATTATTACAATAAGCTTTGTGCGCCTCCGTCTTCCTTGCTATCACATCCCTCACCTTTTCGTTCCACCCCCACATATCTCCTCGATCTCTCCTACCCATCGTCCTTCAACACACTTCATCACATACCTTTAGTACCCCTTCTTTAAAAGACTTCTACAAATCCTGTGCATCAATGCTTACCAACTCCCGAACTCTCTCCTCAAACCTTGCTCTCATTTCTTCTTCCTTCAGTTTCCACACCTTTCTCCTCTCAACAGTTCCCTTTCTCACACACTTTTTAACTTTCCTCTTTTCCAAGTTCGCAACCATCAACCTGTGCTGCAACTCCCCAAGTATTGTCTTTACATTTCTCAGATACTTTCTGTTTTTCCTGCAAACCAACACTAAATGAATCTCTGTCTCATTCTTTCCTGCACTGAAAGTCACCTTCCTTTTCTCTGTTTCCATTAACCACATGTTTGCCACATACAACTCTTTCTCATCACAAAAATCCAACAGCATCCTTCCTTCCACATTTCTCTCCCCAATTCTGTTTCCCCCATGCACACTCTCAAAGCCCTGGATCCATTTCCCAACATGTCCATTAAAATCACCCATGCCCAAAACCAATTCGTCTACTTTTTGTAATTCCCACTCATTCGCCATTTCATCAAAGAACTGTTCTTCCACTTTGCAGACCATACCCACAAATTGCCCTCACCACTTCTTCTTCAAATGCTATCACTACTATCATCACTCTGTTACTCTTTCTCCTGGCCTCCACCACCTTCTCAAAGATTTCTTCCTTCACCAAAACTCCCACACTTCCAATCTCCTTCTTATTTCCCAACTGCCACAACTTGTACCTTCTTGCCTTGACCCCTACAAATCTTGTCCCCTGGCCCCTCCTGCACACAGCACACATCCACCTCCTCTTCCTCAATTCCTCACACACCTCAGTTCCCCTTCCATGCAGACTGCCCACATTCCAACTTCCCAACCTCACCCTAAGCTTGTGTGTGTATATATCATGGCTGTGTGGTAAGAAGTTTGCTTCCCAAACACATGGCTTCAGGTTCAGTTTCACAACATGGCACCTTGGGCAGTGTGTTCTGCTATAACCTCAGGCCAACCAAAGCACTGTGAGTGAATTTGTTAGGTGGACACTGAAAAAAGCCCATCATATATATGTGTGTGTGTGTGTGTGTCGTTGCGTCTGTGTTTGTCCCCACTATTTCTTGACAACTGGTGTTGGTGCGTTAATGTTCCCATAACTTAGTGGTTTGGTAAAAAAAAGATTGATAGAATAAGTACCAGGCTTAAAAAAAATGTCCTGGGGTCAATTCATTCAACTACAAATTTTTCGAGGCAGTACCCCAGCATGGCCACAGCCTAATGACTAAAACAAGTAAATGATCAAAGATATAATTATCATTCGTTTATTCAGAGTCCATTTTCCCATGCTTCAGTTGGTTATCATATTTGAGACAGGATTTTATGACAAAATATATTCTTCCTGTCACCAATCCGTAATTGTTATTTTTTTACATAAGAGAAATTCATTATTCCCCAAACCATCAACAGCACAGAGTGCCCACTCATAGTATCAAATAGGAGTGTAAACTGCTTTATTTGTTGAGTTTTGTTTGCTGAGTTAATTGTCTTAGTTCATAGAGTTTATGCAGAATCCATTAGGATTAAAATGAGATTAATTCTTTAAAAATCAGAAGAAAAAATATATCTGCTTATTTATGCATATTATATGAAAATGAAGCTTTCTTTACTGTCCCATTGGCTCTGTATTATTAATATTGAAATTTTATAGATTCCAAAGTGCTGAAAGGTTAAAATGAACCCATGAATGGAAGACTAGAAGCTAGATAATTATATAGATATATTTTTTTTAATCTGTAATATTTCAATCATCTACCACACACTGGTAGGGCTATTTATTGGACACAGTGGTGCTTAAACCAGTAGAATATGTGTAAGGGTGTGTTTATCACGTGTGTGTGTGTGTGTGTATTTAGCTATGTATTTGTACTTTATTATGTCTGTCAATGTGTTTGTTCAGTAGAGTATGTCTCTGTATGCATTCTATTTTATTGATTAGCCTAAATATCCTCTTCTTCCTCCCTTTAAATACACCCATATTCACCTCTAACCTCTGTCACTTACAGAATTAAGAACCATGATATATCACTTTTGCTATAATCATTTTTGCTGTCGCTCCACCTACTACTACTGTTTGGTGTTGTTACCAATATTTGAATAGTTGCCAATGTCTGTAGAAAGATAAACATGTAATCTGTAAGATTAGGTCAGCAGTGTCTCTCTCAAAAAAAGAAAAAGATGATGAAAATCAAATTTACATATACAACTTTAATTAGTTTTATATCTGCACCCAACCACTCCTAATTGACACTGGAGGGGTTCCACTTTGCCTTCCTTTTCTTTTGCTGCGGACACCAACTACTAAATAAACAGTGAACCAATGGGAGTTATTGAAACTATTAGAAATAACAGAGAAATTCCTCTCAAATTACACTTTACTGTCATAGGCACAGGTATGGCAGTGTGGTAAGAAGCTTGCTTCTCAACCACATGGTTCTGATTTCAGTCCCACTGTGTGATACCTTAGGCAAGTGTCTTCTACTATAGCTTTGGGCCAATCAAAGCTTTTTGTGTGGATTTCATAAACAGAAATTTAAAGAAGCATGCTGTGTACATAGACATGTGGCTGTCTTTGTGTCTGTGTTTGTCCCCCACCTCTGCTTGATGACCGGTGCTTATGTGTTTATGTTTCTGTAACCTAATCGTTTGGTAAAAGAAACCAATAGAAAAAATACATGACTTAAAACAATAAGTACTGGGATCAATTCATTTGAAGATCATGTACAGTACAGAAGTTGAATCAGAGTTCTTCACTTTGGTCTGTTTATTTGATTAATTTTATCACAATGCCTCCCTCTAACCCTCTCTCTATTTTTCTATTTAGCACCTGCTGCAGCTCCAGAAAATATTGTTATTCATTGGCTATCAGACAGTAGCATGTCAGTGCGATGGTCACCGCCACCACGTCCTTACCGATATGGTGACATCAATGGATATGTTGTAAGTATTATATCTTTGTACAGTAATCTTTGACTATTTCGTTTGATCAGTACAGGTGTGTTTTATAGGTATGATGAAAGGTAGATCAAGTGATATTGTTAAAATGTTAGAACAGAGGTGTGCTGCATGCAAGAGATAAGATGAAGGAGAGCTTCAGCCAGATATCTCAGGGACAAGGATCAAAGATATAATTTTTTCTGAGAAGGCAATAGTGATGGTGTGGGAGGTGTAGGCATACTTTTGGTAGAGAAATAGGTAGATAAGATGATCGAGGTAGTTAGAGTGTGGTAGGATAATTAAGTTTAGTCTAGTCTTGAAAAATATGACAGCACCATTTATTTCTGCATATTCTCGTCATTGGGACTGGCAGATGAACAAAAGGACAGATTTTACAAAGCCCTTTTGTAAATAACCTTGATCATGAATGACAGTGACATATTTTTATGGCTGGTCATTTCAACAAACATATTTGGGTAGCAACCCAACAACTAATACAGGGAAAATATTGTTTTGGTCCCAGAAATGTAGAGGAAACATGGCTTCCGGAGTCTTGTGATGCAAATGGCATACATGCATACATACACACACACATATATATATATATATATATAGTGATCATCATCATTTAACATCTGCCGGAATGGGTGGGATGGTTTGATAAGAGCTGGCCAGCTCTGTGTCTATTTTGTATGCCCTTCCTAATTTAGAAACAGTGTCAAAACAGACACAGAACCTGGGCAGCTCTAGAGAGAGTGTTTCCTAAAAGTTATTAAAGATTTTTAAAAATTTTGGAAAATGTTTCTTTAAATATTGTTTGTGGTGATATCAAGTATCTTCTGTAAAATCTTAATATATATATATA
>NC_068985.1:72133777-72134639 GCF_001194135.2 Octopus bimaculoides
ATATATATATTATAGATATATTATGTATTAAAGCTAGATATATGTATATGTATATATATATATATATATATCTTACATGTAGTAGATATATATCATACAGTTGTGTTACTTTTATATACCATTTCTCTTCCACACCAGATCCGCTGCTATGGAGAAGATAGAAAAGATAATTGTAGTCTTGCCACAAACTCATCCGTACGCCGAGTTATTATTGAACGTTTAAATCCCTCAACCACCTACATGTTGCAGATAGCAGCTGTAACAAACAAAGGCACAGGAACATGGAGTCAAAAGTTCTACATGGGTAAGTAAAGCAGAAAGACACGAGTCTCTTGTATGTAAGATAGGTTACGTACTGAGTCAAGCATGCATATTTTTTTTCTTGTACTGTATCATCATCTTCTTCTTCAGCATCCATCTTCCTGTTGCAAATATCTTTCCTTTTTCTCTGCTATATTTTTCTGTTAACTTCAGACTTTGGCTTACAGTTGGTCTGGAGTTTTAATGAATCCAGGCTTCTATTGACCACTGTTCATATTTCAGTCTAGTACTTACACTGATCTGTATCAAATAACCAAGTTTTGCATTTTCTGCATCAAGGGATGTAACATGACATTGATTTACACAGGCATATATGCACACATTTATATACACATGCATGCACACAAACACACACATATGCTCTCTGGATTTCAATGAAGTTTCCATCCATATAATTATACCCAAAATGTTTTAAGCTACCCAAGGCTGTGGTGGAAGACATCTGACTAAAGGGCCGAACATGGTTTCAAACCTAGAACATTCATTTGCAAAACAAACTTCTTAACCACATAACTACTCATTTCCCCATGGATATATATAT
>NC_068985.1:72136201-72146915 GCF_001194135.2 Octopus bimaculoides
AGCTTACGTATGTCCTCAGCAGTTACAGCCCATGTTTCACTGCCATGTAGCATGGTTGTTCGTACGCATGCGTCATACAGTCTGCCTTTTACTCTGAGTGAGAGTCCCTTTGTCGCCAGCAGGGGTAAGAGTTCTCTAAACTTTGCCCAGGCTATTCTTATTCTAGCAGCTACACTTTCAGCGCACCCACCCTCACTACTAACTTGGTTGCCCAGATAGCGGAAGCTATCGACTACCTCTAGTTTTTCACCCTGGAATGAGATAGAAGTTGTTTCCTGTTTGTTTGCAGTCTTTATGTATATATATATATATATATATATATATTGTCTATCAAATCCACTCACAAGGCTTTGGTTGGCCTGATGCTATAGTAGAAGATACTTGCCCAAGGTACCACATAGAGACTGAACCAAAGACCATGTGGTTGGGAAGCAAACTTCTTACCACATAGCCATGCCTATGCATTGAAGAAGGATGTAATTTTATATCCATTTGCTATCTCTATTGGTGATCACAAAGTGTCGATCACTGGGCAGCAGAACAGGTGAGAGCAGTGACGGACAAATATTTGAAGGTTACTTATCCTAGATGCACTGTCCCTACTTTCCCTGGAATAATGATATGTTGAACTCACAATTATCATTACCACTTAAATCATAAGGGAACTCCAGCTATGAAGCGATTGGTTAGCCCCCATGTTATCTCTGATCAAGCATGTTTTTGATTCAGAGTCACTGTAACCCATGACCATCTCATCTTTTTGTGACTATTTTATCTAGTGATTTGTTTGCTTTTTGTTGCTTTTTGAGACAGTAGGATGTGATTTCAGATAGATTTAGACATTATATCTTGCATGTTAAGTGACATCTTCCTACATTTTTTTTTTTCATTTTATCCATGTGCATGCATGTGTATATAAATGTAATTGTTGCTGTAATTGTTGCTGAAGACATATTTTTGTTTTTTTGTTTCAGTTCCTGAAAAACCATCAATAATGAGACAGCCTTGGTTTATTGGCATGTTAATTGGGACAATTGGTGGAACTGTGTGGATTGCTTTGTGTATTGTTAGCATTTGGTTGTGTCGCAAGAAGCACACCCAGAAGAAATTAATGGAACAAAGTGGAATGTATAGCAGTAAGTTTTGAAATTATCATTGATCCCTACAATCATGCCATCCACAAAACTTGCTTTACCATTTGACCCTTCCTTCATCTCAATCTCTATGCTATCTACTATAGCCTTCACCATGACATCTGCAACATCAATATCTATAATGCTATCCAGTGATGTATTGTATTATATTGCTCTCCATACTTTCTACCACACCTGGCACCATGCCATATACCACATCTCTTTTTCTATCATCTACCACATCTATCTTCATACCATCTATTACACCTGCCTCCTTATCATTTGCTGCATACCATATACTATGTCAGTCTCCATACTTTCTTCCACAGTTGCTTTGATTGGCATTTTATTTCATTTACAATGGCAAAGTTGACCTCAATGGAATTTGGATTCAGGCTCCAAAGAACCAGAAGAAATACATCTGAATATTTTGCTCATTACTCTAATAATTCTGCCAATTCATCACCCTACCACATCTGACACTATACATCTAACACTTTATCAGCCATCATATTTGTCTATATACTTCCTGCCATATCTACTCTGATACTATCTATCATAAATATCTCTTTACCAACTTCCACACCTTTCTACATGTCATTCACAACTCTTCATATCAACCACTAAATCTGTCTTGCCATCCACCACACCTATCACCATACCTTCCACTACCTCTCACCTTCATTCTATCAACCAAATCTAATACTACAATATCTGTTATACCATCTGTTGCACCTGGCACAAGATTGTTTCTTTTATGTAACCTCTGTAAACTACACCACTGTATTACTGGTACTTTTACATTTTGCCTTTCATTCCATTGAGGGATTTTTTTTTCTGAGAACACCAGTAAAACATTGAGAGAAATAGCCCCACTCTTGTTTTTTTTTAGGAATTTTTTTAGACTAACATTAATCCCTGGTCTTATTGATTTTTAACAAATTTCTTTTTATGTGAAGTTGCAAGGTAGTGCCCACAGATGGTTTTTAAGGCTCACCTAATCATAGGGTATGTATAACTAGGCTTTTATTTGGTTAGTGTCAAGTTTAGACAATTCCTTCCTGCCACTTCCCAAAAACTAACTTTCTTATATTTAGACTGAATAACTTTGATTTCTCGAGACAACCCACCTCACTTTGTAAGAAATGTAGAAGTTGTGCTTATCAATTGTACTGATAGAGAAAGAAATTTGTTTTCATTCTGAATCAGATTTACATGTACAGAAAGCTCAATGCCATATTATTCACAAGCTAGCAGTTCATAGTTAAACCCTTTAGAATTTAAACTGGCCATATCCATCCCAGATATTCTACCTGTTGTATGTTCAAACTAGCCAGAGTTAGCCTTTCACACCTACCCTACAATGTCATTCTAAAAGTGCACAATCACATCATTGAAATCTCAAAGCTATGAGATAATGCATGATGAATTTAAAACAATGTGGATAAAAAAGTGTTACATTTGACAGAGTAATCTGAATGCTAAAGGGTTAAAACAGAATCAAGAATGCATCATGTGAACCTTCCCATTACACAGAATGTGTTTTGTCTCCTGTCAAAAAAAAAAAACAGTCAAGACAGATTTATACTGTAATAAAAGGAACTTAGAATTTGAAATTAACATATTCATTAGTTCATATAATAACAATAATTGTTTCGGATTTAGACACAAACCAGCAATTCTAAGGAGAGAGGGTTAATTATTACTATCGCCCCCCCACCCCATCCTAAGGGAATGAAAAATGAAGTTGACCTTGATTGGATTTAATTACAGAAAGAAGAAAAACCACAAGGTATTTTTTTAATAATGTTGCGATGGTTTTGCTAGCTCACAGCCTTTATTAATTTCTGATTTAAACACAATGCCTGAAATTGTTGAGGAGGCAGAAGTCAATTTACATCAACCCTGTTGCTTAATTAGTACTGGTCAACCCTGAAAGGATAAAAGACAAAATGGGCCTCAACAGCATTTGAAACTCAGAATGTAAAGCCAGAAGAAATGCCACTAAGCATTTTGTCCAACATGCTAATCACCATCATCATTTAGTGTCTGTTTTCCTTGCTGGCATGGGTTAGATGGTTTGACTGGAGCTGGTAAACTGGAGAGCTGCACCAGGCCCCAGTTTGTTTTGGCTTGGTTTCTATAGCTGGATGCCATTCCTAATGCCAACCACTCCATAGAGTGTATTAGGTGTCATTTACATGTCACTATCACAAGTGTCTCTTTTATCTGTCAGCAGTTTGGGTGCTGTTTGGCCACAACCGGTTTCACTTAGCTTGACGTGTCTTCTCAAGCACAACAATTCACCAGAAGATTCAGTGAAACTCAACATCCAAAGATCACATTTCACCACCTCATCCCATGTCTTCCTGGGTCTACCTCTTCCACAGGTTCCCTCCAAATTTTGGTTCACAGCCAGCAAATCTGAAGGGAGAGGGCCAGTTAATACTATTAACCTCAGTACTTAACTAGCACTTTATATCAACCTTGGAGGGATGAAAGGTAAGGTTGACCATGCCAGGATTTGAACTCAAAACTTAAATAGTCGAACTCTGTATAGTGAGGCATTTTGTCTGATGCATCAACAATTCTACCAATCCACCACACAATAATAATAATAATAATAATGATACAGAACACTTCAGGTTATAGGTGAGGAAGACTTTGAGAATAATGTAGTTCTTGGATAGGAAAATTAAACAGGATGTTTACTGTTGGGTTTTCAAGAAATGCTAAATATATAATTTATGAAGTGATAGGAAGAGATGAGACGGGTACAAGAAGTGAATTTTTATTGCTTCAGAGTATTCAGAGAGGCCAAACCAGCTGTAGCACACAGCTAGTGGTAGAAATGTTTGTGAGAGATAAAAAAAAAAACAACAGCTGGCTGCCATTGTTTATAAAATAAGAGTGTTGATGTATTCAGTTAATGCTCATATGAAATTACAAGACCAAGCATTGTTTAACCCCAGCCCAGTCCTGACTGAGGAGACTTATGAACTTAGGCATTCCAGCCACAGTTATCTCATATTTTACTTTTCTTATAAGTCATATAGAAATACATTATCCATTGTATACATCTTTTCTTTTTAAGACAGTAATGATTTGAGGGAGATTTGAATGCTGTTTCTAACTGTTTCAGCAAGCACATAAACATTTCCATATAAGCCAGTATGTGTACATAATTGTTGAATCACAATATGCCCTATTCATCATCATCAATATTTGACATCCATTTTCTATGCTGGCATCAGCTGGACTTCTTGATAGGAACTGGCATGGTCAGAGGCTGCACCAGATTCCATAATCTGTTTTAGCTTGGCTTCTATGGCTGGATGCCCTTCCTAACACCAATCACTTTACAGATTATACTGGGTGCTTTTTACATGGCACCATCACCAGTGCTTTCTCTGTTACCAGTGTTTTTCATGTGGAACCAGTAGTAATTAAATGTAACAAAATGAGTATTTATTAAAACTATGCTTTTGAAAGAAGAAAACCCTTCTGCGATTTATTTGAAGTTCAAACCATCTGGTTTGCAATCTTTGTCTAAAATTTAGGCACATATCAGTATTTAAGTATGGCAAATAAGTCGAAAGATAAGCTGCTATAAATCGGCACAAACTTTCCGGACAACCCAATATTATTAAGGCGGTGAGCAGAATCATTAGCATTGTGGGCAAAATGCTTAGCAGCATTTCAACCATCCTTATGTGCTGAGTTCAAATGCTGCCAAGGTTAACTTTGCCTTTCATTCTTTTGGGGTTGATAAAATAAGTACCAGTTGAATATTGAGGTCAGTGTAGTCAACTTAACCCTCTTGAAATAGCTGATTTTATGCCAAAATTTGAAACCTATATTATGAATTTCTCAGAATGTTCACATATCGCAGTGTTTAGGCATACATTAAGTATGGCAAACATCCTCATAGAGTCATTCCTTGAGGATGGCCAGATTGGAGCAATCTCGAGTATAACCAGCCGAAATTGCAAAGATAATCTGGAACTCGACTGAGGAAAGAAAACTGAATGACCTGTCCTTGTTTCCTTTGTATCGTCTGTCTGGATGCTCTGTTGTCCCTTTTTTGTATCACCTAACTGTCTGGATGTTTTGCGTTCTTGTCCCATTTTGTATTTTATATATATATATATATATATATATATATATAAATAGATAGATATAGGTGTGGCTGTGTGTTAAGAAGCTTGCTTCCCAACCACATGGTTCTGAGTTCACTCCTACCATATGGCACATTGAGCAAGTGTCTTCTACTATAGCTTCAAGCCAATAAAAGCCTTGTGAGTGGATTCGGTAGACAAAAACTGAAAGAAGCCCATCATATATATATATATGTGTGTGTGTGTGTGTGTGTGTGCATCTTTATGTCTATGTTTGTCCCCATCACCATTTGACAACTGGTGTTGGTGTGTTTATGTGCCTGTAACTTAGTAGTTCAGCAAAAGTGACTGATAGAATAAGTCCTGGGGTCGATTCATTTAACTAAAAAAAATTTCTAAGCTGGTACCCCAGCATGGTTGCAGTTTAATTACTGAAACGAGTAAAAGATAAAAGACATACATATATTATTTCTATAGTGATGTTATGTATTTGGTTTATTTTACATCCTTGATATTGTTTGTGGTTATGTTTAAATTTGCTAATGGTTGAAACAAGGATACTAATACCAAATTAAATCCCAAAGCAAAAAAAGCAAAAGGTGAACATACTATGAAGCCTTGTATATATTTACACTATTCCTTGTAATGAATAAAACTTTTGTGGATGGATAAATTAAATCAAATAATTTGGCCATGTGAACTACATCCATTTATTTATATTATTCTCTCCTTCTACCCTGTGGTGTTCATTGCTGGTTTATCTTTTGTTGGTTTCATCGATGATATCATTCCTTTCATTTTAAATAGCAATCATCTCTAAAGAGAAAATGCAACAGCACTAGAAGAGGAAGGAAAAGTACTCCAATGACCTCTCTAATGTTGCCAGAAATTACTTTTACTATCGAATACAGATTAATGTTTGCCAATTTGATGCTGGAAAGTTCATGGCAAAGAAATGCAATTAAGTTGTAATATATATATATATATATATATATGTGTGTGTGTGTGTGTGTGTGTGTATACACACACACACAAATATTGAACATGGCTGAAACAGTTCAGAATTACAATTTTACTGCAGTTTCATCTGTACAATCAATATATTACAGATACATACATGCATATACATACATGCACACACGTGTGTGTGAGAGAGAGACTCTGGGAGAGATAAGCCGATACATAAAAAAAAAATCAATATTTATAATACAACTTATTAACTGCTGAGTAACTGAAAACTTGTTGAAAATGGCACTAAAAGCATCGGAAATTATTTTGCATGAAGAAAATTTAGATAATACAGAGAACAAGTAAACTCAGGATAAGGTTTAGATAACACATCACTTGTTTTCCCTTCCTCTTCACCCAAGTATTTCCCCCCCCCCTTTTTATTGGTTTCAATCATTGGACTGCAGTGATACTGAGGCCCTGCCTTCAAGGGTTTTGGTTTGTTATATCGACCCCTGTACTAGAGTCTCATAATCACTTTATCAATCAGAATAGATATCAGATGACTGAGTTAGCATACTGAGTTACATCCCTTAGGGAATTCACATCGCTTTAGGAGTCAATACCATCTAACTGTCTTTGGTGATATTTTGCTCAGAGCAGTCCTGATTCAGCTGATCTTCTTTCATTACTTTTAACCTATGATCAGTGACATTCCAGTTATGTTCATTATTTTTTTTCTGCAGCCATGGTATTTATATAGGTGCAGCTATGACTGTGTGGTAAGAAGCTTGCTTCCCAACCACATGGTTCCAAGTTCAGTCTCCTTGTATGGCACCTTGGACAAGTGTTTTCTACTATATATCTCAGGCCAACCAATGCCATATGAGTGGATTTGGTAGATGAGAACTGTATTTATATATGTGTATATATCTATGTGTCTGTGTTAGTCCCCCCCCCATCACTGCTCGACAACTGGTGTTTGTGTTTTTATGTCCCCATAACTCAGTGGTTCAGCAGAAGAGACTGATAGGATAAGTACTAGGCTTAAAAAAGTCCTGAGGTCGATTTGTTCAATTAAAACCCCCTCAGGGCGATGTCCCAGCATGGCCTCAGTCAAATGCCTGAAACAATTAAAAGAATGAAAGAATATCAAAACTGCATTATTGAATGTCTTTATCCTTTTTCACATACTTTGAGAAACATTTGGTTGCTATTTGCTCTTAAAGTCCCTCATCAGTTCAATACATTTTAAAGTAAAGGGTCACCTGAAATATAGCATAACCGCCAAGATATAACATCTAGTAAATTAGCATTATAAATTTTTTAAATGGTCTGATATCAGATTTATATCAGGATACATGAGAAATTTAATTCAAGAGATATTATAGTTATTTCTACTACCATCTTTCAAAGAATGCAGAAAAAAATTTAATTCCCATCAAATCGGATATTTTAATTGAAATCTATTTTTTCGTTTCTTTGTTG
This sequence comes from Octopus bimaculoides, assembly GCF_001194135.2. Taxonomy (NCBI): domain Eukaryota; kingdom Metazoa; phylum Mollusca; class Cephalopoda; order Octopoda; family Octopodidae; genus Octopus; species Octopus bimaculoides. The sequence continues at coordinate 72,143,889 of NC_068985.1, forward strand.
TGGCAGCGCCTCTTCAAAAACAGGAAGAACAAGCTCGGTAAGTAAAACAAAATATATTCTTTCAAAGTCTTTCAATATTAGAACTATTTACCATTCTACTACCATTAGCATTTGAATGGTTTTGTAACTTTTACATTGTTCTTTTATACTATGTGGCATCAGCATTTTTTAAAATATTTTTTGTTACCCATTTCTCTGCCTTCCTCTCAGTTGCCCTCTTTCTCTGCCCCTCTCTTTCTCTCTGTTTCCCTCAATCAAATGCTTTTTTTTTTTCCCTATGTTAATGAACTTGTTTACATTCAACTTAAAAATCTAAATTACCAAGTGTCAAAATCGTTGCTCTGTAGTGTTGATCATATAAGGCTATAAAAAAAACCTGTTAAATGAAATTGTAATTTTGTGTAATTTGGGTAGAAATTTATATTAAGAGCCAACTTATGCATCATTGATATGTATATCAACAAATATAGTGAATGTGAAACCTCAATTTGAATATTTAGGTTTATTTTTATTCTTAATTTCTTGTGTATTGGTTTTTGTGTTATTTTTTTGTTGTTTTTGCACAAAAGTAACAAACAAATGCAAGTATTACTACTATTACTAATACTACTACTACTACAATAAAACAATAACAACGATGAAAAGTATTCTACTACTGTTGATGATGATAATGATTGCTTTTATTTGCCACAAGGGCAGCAGATGAGGGAACATTACATGGACATTTAATTTTAATAATGATATTGATGATGTATGATTTTAAAAATATTTTTTAATATTTTTATGAGTATGATGATAACAACTGCATAATATTTGATGACAATGACGATGGTAGTGGTGGTAGTAGTGACGAGGATGATGATGATGACAATCATGATGATGGTGGCGATGATGATGAGGACAACGACAATGATAATGATCATGATGACGATGATGCCAATGCCAACACAATTATTAATGATGAACTGGCAAAATCTACTAAAGCAGTTCACTTACTTGAGTTGTAGAACAATTAAAATCTGAGCTGTTCATTTTACAATCCCACAGAACTATTAAAATCCAAGATTTAAACTAAAAATCATGTTATCATTTTCTGAAATGTCACTGAAATGTTAATGTTACATGTGTCTTTTTAACTTACTTCAGAAATGTCTAACTTCCTCTCCTTTAAAAAACAGATGTCTCCTCCTTCCTAATCTATTATTCCATTAATATTATTATTATTATTCCATTATTATTATCATTATTATTATTATTATTATTATTATTATTATTATTCAGTTTATGGTTTCTTCCTTTCTGACTTCAGTCTCTTCTAATCTCTTATCTCATCTCAGAACTTCTTCTCAGTTTCTCTTCATTTACTATTATCAGCAGTAACATCACCCCATCCTACAGACACATTGTCAAACAAACAAGAGTACCTTAATATGGTCGTTCAACCTGCTAGAAATATCAAACAAATATTTTTTTTTAGATCACAACATACCATACCATAGCCACAGGCATGGTTGTGTGGTAAGAAGCTTGCTTCCCAACCACATGGTTCTGTGTTCAGTCTTATTGTGTGGCACCTTGAGCAAGTCTCTTCCACTATAACTTCAGGCCAGCCAAATCCTTATACATACATATATGTGTGTGTGTGTGTGTGTATTATATATGTGTGTGTGTGTGTGTGTGTGTGAGCATATATTTATGTCTGTGTTTGTCCACTGCTTGACAACCAGTGTTAGTGTGCTTTATGTCCATGTAACTTAGCGGTTCAGCAGAACAGACCAATAGAATAAGTACCAGACTTTAAAAAAATAAAAATAACAAGTACTGAGATTAATTCATTCAACTAAAAATTCATCAAGGTGATGCCCCAGTATGGCCACAGTCTCATGACTGAAACAAGTAAAAGATAAGATTCCAACTTAGAAAGGAATGTATATTAATGCTACACAGACATGACAGAAGTAAATAGACACCCTTCTAATAATTAATATTTATTTAAATCTGAAATTATACATTCAAATTATTTACTAATTGTTATAATGTGAATGTTTAATATTTAGCAGACATGGCCCTTGCATTTTTCAATGCAAGGACTCCATTGGGTATGTTAATGATCAGATGACGAATATTCTCTTGAGGAATTTCTTGCTAAGTTTCATGCAGTAATCTCAAAGGATCTGGCTTTGAAGATGCTTTCTTGTTCTTTTTACGAAGTGTCCATTATGTCCCAGAGGTGCTCAATAGGGTTCATATCTAGTAACTGGCTTGACCATGGCAGTTTTTTTAATGCCATTCGCATCGAACAAATCTTTAGCCATGTGACAAGGAGCCCCTTTTTCCATAAATATTCTTCTTGGAAGATTGGCTGTAGGTTGGCAGCACTTGTGGTGATTACTATAGTAGTAGTAGTCAGTGATCTTAGTAATGGTAAATGATGTGGTTGTAGTTGGTGAAGGTATTGACTACATTGATGTTGTTGGCGATGGTGGCAAATGCCATGGTAGCAGTTGGTGATGGTGTTGGTAGTATATGTCCTTGTAGTAATCTTTGGAAAGTTGCTACTCACCAGATATATACCATATGATATATGCATATGAAGATAACAGGTCATATTACATACAAATGCACAGAGAGAATTAAATATAGATTTGTACTTATAGCTGTGTAGCACTGAGCAGAATTACAGTTAAAAATGTGCCCAGCCTTTTTATCAAATGCAGGCTTACATTCACAAGTACATTGTATGAGAAAGGACCATGATGGAAGGTTAGAAGCTGACACTCATCAAACCCATACCAGTACTGAAATCATCATCATCGTTTAACGTCCGCTTTCCATGCTAGCATGGGTTGGACGATTTGACTGAGGACTGGTGAAACCGGATGGCAACACCAGGCTCCAGTCTGATTTGGCAGAGTTTCTACAGCTGGATGCCCTTCCTAACGCCAACCACTCAGAGAGTGTAGTGGGTGCTTTTACGTGTCACCCGCACGAAAACGGCCACGCTCGAAATGGTGTCTTTTATGTGCC
>NC_068985.1:72148694-72157084 GCF_001194135.2 Octopus bimaculoides
CTGATCTAACAGCTTGATGCCTCTGTAATTATTTGTATTTAAAGCGTCACCTTTACCTTTGTAGCAGTTGACTATGATGCTGCTACACCAGTCATTGGGTATGACTCCTTCGTGTATCACCTGGTTCGTAATACGGGTAACTAGGCTATAGCCAACACTGCCAGATATTTTGAGCATCTCTGCAGTGATTCCTGATGGGCCGGGGGCTTTCCCGGTCTTCATACTCTTAATTGCTTTATCTACCCTGGTACTATCAACTCGGATAGCTGGTCCCTCTATTGGGTCGACATACGGCAGGCTCTCTTTCTCCCTATTGACATTAATTGATTATGATCATTGGTTCTCAACCAGGGTCCATATAAGATTTTTAGGGGGTCCAACACATCAAAATAGTAAATTAGGGATCCACAACAGTATTTTAAGGGCCCCTGAAAAAATTTTGCTTCAGATGTATGTATTGGTATGTATTGCTGCAAAAAACAGCTGAGTTTCTTTGTTTACTTAGTTCAACCTACACAATGTAAAAAACAAAAAAACAAAATAGGAGTTTTAAAAGAGGTATCTATAAAACTAGTTTTTAAACACTAAATGACCAGAATAAAATAGTATTCAAAGAGGTCCATAGATAAAAGATGGTTGAGAACCCCTGGATTGTGATGATAATTACACACACACACACACACACACACACACATCTTTATAAGAAGCTGATGATTCACTTTGCTTCCCAACTATGTGGTTTCAAGTTTAGTCCCACTATGTAGCACCTTGGGCAGATGATGTCTTCTGTTGCTCCAAGGTGACCAGACTTGTGTGTGGATTTAGTATACAGAAACCAAAAGGCCCGTCATATATATAAGTATTGATTTCAAATTTTGGCACAAGGGTAGCAATTTTGGGGGAGTGGGTAAGCCAATAACATTGACCCCCATTGCTCAGTTGATACTTATTTTATTGACCCCAAAAGATAAAAGTCAAAGTCAAATTTGAACTCAGAACGTAGAGTTGGACAAAATACTGCTAAGTATTTTGTCTGGTGCAGTAACAGTTCTGCCAGCTCACCACCCTATATATATAAAAGTATTAAGTAATAGAATGGATTAACATATTTTGTTGCATAATATTACAATTGTTTCATCGCCATTTTAATAGAAGATCATTGCAGAAATGTTATTACATAGTACATGAAACTACATCATATTGATATTATTCCAGCAATACTGGCAAGTGGCAATTTTTCAGGTATATCAATCAAACTGGTTTGCTAAACTGAACTTTATCCTACTTAATATATACCTCACATTGATACTGTTATAATCACAGTTTAAACAAAAAAAAAAAAAACTTGAGTACAAGCCACAACATAAATTGACCTGTCAAGAAATGGGGTGAACGAAGTAAGCAAAAGAATATAAAAAGAATAAGAAATAGCTTATAAATAAATGAGTAAATAAATAGACAAAATGCATATAATAAAACTTATCTTAGTGTCTGGAGAGTTTCATATCTCTTAATTGTTACTGTCTCCCCTAATGTCATTAGGTCGTCTGACCACACTAGTCAACTTGAATTGAAATAATGTGTGTGTATATATGTATGTATACATATATATATATATATGTATGTGTGTATATATATATATATATATATATATATATGTGTGTGTGTGTGTATATATATATATATATATATATATATATAAAGCTCCCAGTACACTCTAGACAGTGGTTAGTGTTAAAAACATTATATTTGGCCATAGTAACAAAAGCAGAGACATTGGAACAAGACATGGTTTGCCGACTTGTTAGATCCTGTTGATTTGTCCAATCTATGCCAGCATGATTATGATAATTATATAGATAAATAAGTAGACAGACTGAGAGATTGATAGACATATTACCTATGTACCAATCTACATGAATGTATGTATATTACTTCACTGCCTGCAGAAGTATAAGTACAGCTGCATATGAATCTCACAACAACTAATTACAGCTATTCCAACCCCCTTTCATGCACATGCATGGACACATATACACAGATATATCTTCTGTGTGCAGGTATCATTGTGTTGTAAAGAAGTTTGGAACAACATGGCCCTTAGTTTGATCTCCCTCCACAGCATCTTGAAAAGGTGTTTTACCTTAGTTTCAGGTACACTATCTTGCGAGTGAAGTGTAGGAGATGAAAACCATGAAAGTTTTGTGTGTTTATCTGTATAAAATACTTTGTGATGTTTATATCTGTAAATGATAGGTGGGCTTTGGGTTTGATATAATTGGTTAAAACTCTATAAGGTCATGTGTCTGTGTGGCTGAAGTTTAATGACTGGAACCACTAAAAAACTGAAGGATATTAAAAGTCTTGCAAAATATGTTTGCACAGGCATGTGTGTGTGTGTGTGTGTGTGTGTCCATAATATAAACATTGATGTATTTATTAGAATTTAAATAATACTTGGTTAAGATGGATGGCAGGATGATGAATAATTTTCTAGTCATTCAACACACAGAAGCTAGACTGTTCTCTAACATAGTCCAGTATTACATTGATATTTGATGTTTAAGATTTACAACAACCCTAGAAATTAGCTATATTATGTAAGTGGTTAAGATTTTATCTATAAGATAGGTAAAACACTTGGAAGTACAAGTAAGATAGTAGAAGTGAACAAATATATCTCCATGAAAGAAATGTTTCACCTTACAACAAATATATTCCTATGAGAGAAATTATTACAAGTAAGCCCTACAAGTAGGCCATATTTGTAAATGTCTTCTGTGTATAATTTATCTAAAATCTTAACCATCTATTTTATAGCTAATTACTGTATACACACATATTTATAGGCAGCTAAAATTTTTATCTACAACATATCTTCAGTTATATCTGGAAGTGGAATATCATCATCACCATCATGATCATCATCATTTGGTTTGGTAGAGTGGAAGAATTGGTAAATTAGAGGGCAAGATACCCTGCAATATTTACGTATGTCCCTTTGGATTCTATGTTCAAATTTTATTGATGTCAGCTTTGCTTTCATCCTTCTTAAAATAAAAACAAGTCAAGTATAAAGTTGATTTCATTGACCATACCCATCTCCATAAATTTGAGACCTTGTGTTGGAAATTACCATTATTATTATTATTATTATTATGAAGGTGGAGAGCTAACAGAATCATTACCATGCTAGAAAATATGTTTAGTGGTATTTCTTCCGTCCTTATGTTCTGAGTTGAAATTCTGCCAGGATTGGGTTTGCTTTTCATCCTTTCGGGGTCAATGGAATAAGTACCAGTTGTACACTGGAGTTGATGTAATCTACTGACCCCCACCACCCAATATTTCAGGCCTTGTGCCTGTAGTAGAAAGTATTTCGTCTGTCTTCATGTTCTGGTTTCGAATTCCACCGATGTCGACTGTGTGTTTCATCCTTTCAGAGTCAATAAATTAAGTACCAGTTAAGTACTGGAGTTGATATAGTCAAATATTCCCTCCCCACCAAAAAATTTCAGGCCTTGTGCTTAAAATAGAAAGAACTATTATTATCATTATTGTTATTATTATTATTATTATTATTATTATTACTACCATTATTATGAAGGTGGCAAGCTAGCAGAATCATTAGCACACCAGACAAAATGCTTAGTGGCCGTTCTTTTTGTTTTATGTTCTGAGTTCAAATTCAAATGCTGTCAAGGTCAACTTTGCCTTTCATATTTTCGGAGTCAATATAATCAACTTAATTCCTCCCCCGAAATTGATGGCCTGATGTCAAAATTTAAAACCATTATAATTGTTGTTGTTGTTGCTGTCGTTATTATTATTATTATTATTATTATTATTAAGGTAGCGAGCTGGCAGAATCATTAGCATGTCAGGCGAAATGCTTAATGGTATTTTGTCTATTGCTACGTTCCAAGTTCAAATTCTGCCAAAGTCGACTTTGCCTTTCATCCTTTTGTGGTTGATAAATTTAGTACCAGTCGAGTACTGGGGTCGATGTGATTGATTCCCCCCTCCCCACAAAAATCCAGGCCTTGTCCCTACAATAGAAGTGATTATTATTATTATTATTATTATTATTATTATTATTAACAACATGCCAAGCTGGCAGGAGCATTAGTAAACTGGACACAATGCTTAGTGGCATTTCTATTTTATATTCTGAGTTCAAATACTGCTGAGGTTGACTTTGTCTTTAATCCTCTCAGGGTTGATAAAATAAATACTAGCCAAGCAATGGGGTTTGTGCAATCACCTTACCTAACCCACTTAAAATTGCTGCTCTTGTGCCAGGATTTGAAACCGTTATGATAGTGAGCTGTTGAGATCATTACCACACCAGGAAAAAAAAGCTTAACATCGTTTCTTTTGGCTCTTTATTGTTCTGAGTTCAAATGCTACTGAGGTCAACTTTACGTTTCATCTTTTGGAGTTGATAAAATAAGTACCAGTTGAGCACTAGGGTTGATGTCATCAACTTTCCTTCCCCTCAAAATTGCTGGCCTTGTGCCAGAATTAGAAAGGATTATTATTAATACTAAAGGCATGAGCTGACAGAATTGTTAGAGTACTGAAAAAAACTGCTTTGCTACATTTGTTCCAGCTCTTTACATGTTGAGTTCAGATCCCTCCAAGGTCAATTTTGCCCTTCATCTTTCAAGGGTTGATTAACCCCATCTCCTTAAAATTGTTGGTAGACTCAGTAAAGCACTTAACAAAGTATGATACAGTATTTAGTCATGTCCTCCTTCTAAATTTTGGGTTTAAATTCCAGCAGAGTCTTCTTTGCTTTTTATTCTTCTGGGGTCAATAAAGTAAACAGTAGTGATGTATTGGGTTTGATGAGATTGATCACTCCCCACCCCAAAATGTATGGGCTTGTGCCAATGAAAAAAGTATATTATTAGCTGCCTCTCATATCGTACCAAATCCTCAGTGTTAAAATCTCTTCCCACAGCTTTTAGTATCTCCTCTCCTGCCATCCACCACTCACTCTTTTCCATGTTTTACTTCTGCTTCTCTTTTTCTCTCTCTCCCCTTCTTCCCCCATTCTCTCTTTCTCCCTCTCTTTCTGTGTATCGCTTCCTTATTAGCTTTACCAGTTATTTTTACTGTGATTTTTCCCTGTCCTTGTCCAGATATGCTGTTGTACCTGCTGGCTATATGAAATGGTGAGCTAAACCGGTGATCAATTGCTTTCCTTTTTTTCTATTTCAAATCACACTCCTCTGCCAACACCTTCTCTACACTGACACCATCACTGCCACCACACCTCTCTTCCTACTTAGTTTATTTCTTTATTTTTGTTGTTTTTTTTTCTTTCTGCATTCTTCCTTTTATATCTGTTTACTTTCTTTTAATTCTTTATTGTTGTATTCCTACCCATCTCAGCATCTTCTATTTCCAGGCAAATTTCAAAATTTATTTTTGATTGTTTTTTTTTTTTCGGTTCTGTATTTTCTTAAAGTTTTTTTTTTAAACTATTTTATTATTTCTTATCAGTCAAGTGTTAGATGGTGTCATGTGTCTGTAAGCTGTACTCTAGAAACCAAACCTGTGGGCTAGGTTTCAAATCCTCACAATTCTCTTTCACTTAAACCTCCAATACAACAACCATTTTTCCCTCTTCTTCTCCTTCTTCCTCCTTCCTCTTCAGAAAAAGCATGAAAAACGCAACCTCTTATCTTTCATTTTCCTCTTTTTAAATAAACCTTTAGTCTTGTTGCTTACATAGCATATTATTATTATTATTATTATTATTATTATTATTATTATTATTATTATTACTATTATTATTGTTGTTGTTGTTATTGATTGTTCTGTACTTCCTTATCTATACTTCTTAGTTTTTTTTTTATCTTGGAAAGTTTGCAACATATTGTTTATTTGAGTTATGTAGTAGTAGTAGTTGTAGTAGTAGTTGTAGTAGTAGTAGTCGTAGTTTTTGTCATTGCAGAGTAATTTCTCTTTCTTTCCTTTTTATTTTTGTTGCATTTTCTTCATGTTTCTCTTCCAAACCACCATGACCACCACTAGTGGAATGTTTTTATTTATATATTTATTTTGCATTCTTTTGAAATTATCATTCACATGTTGATTATATATTCGTTTTGCATGGAAAGGTAAAATATCGCAATGATTATTGTGAACCAGTTTTCTCTACTAGAGTTATTTATTCATTTATTCAATGAATTAATTTCTGTAGGCTGGAAAACAGTATTTTTCTTTCTCTCTCTTTTATTTCCTTTAACCCTTTCAATGCCAATCATCTTGATAGCATAACTGATTCCATTATACAAAACCTCTCGTTTCAAAGTGTTCATATTTAAATTAACATTTCATCATAATTTTATGTAAGAACTTTTTTGCATTATGTTTCAAGCACCAGTTTGATAATGATAAAAGTTAGTTAATTTGATTAAATTCCTCCCATTTCTTAATTATTTTCAAAATTAATTGAAATATATAGAAAGTGATTTTCATAAGAAATATATAATCACACGAGGGTGAAACAATATTATTAATTCACTTTTGTGTTTCATTTCATGATTTTTTTTTTTTTAAGTATGATCCAATTCTGCAATGCCATAAGCTCTCATACAATAATTATGAATAAACAAGTAGTATAAAATTAGAAATCAAGGAAGATTCAAAATACCATTGTTGATAAAAAGAAGTGGTGTACTGGGTTATTGACAACATTATCATTGGCTCAAACACTGCTCAAACATAGACATTGTGTTATTCTCATAAGCAAAACACATTATTCTGCTTTTCTCACTTTTTCAATACAACAATAAATTTCATTCCTACTTCTGGGTTAGTTGCTTAATCCAGATCAGTTCTAATCAAGCCATCACGTGACCATATTCATAAGTTTTGATTACACTGTGTAACATGATTTTTGTCCTTGGGTAGCAACTGTTATTTCTGATTTGCTTAGCCCTTTCAGACTTTGCTTTTATTACATTTATTCAAACCTATAAGAATCTCTCTCGATAGATGGCTATGATGTTCCCCCACTGATCCTGCTCATGATTAGAGGTGCACATATTGTCAGCCACTCAGGGACATGCTCAAGTGGTTAAGGTCAAGCAACTGACAAGCAAATCTGTGGTATTGAGCAGAATATTTGCTATAATGATATTTCTGCTTCAGTAACTCAGTGCTGAATCTGTTTGCAATGTAATGCAAAATAGGTCAGTTTGAAAACATTGATGTCCAGATCACAAAATCAAAGTTTGAAGAGAATAGTAGTCATTTGATTTCTAGGTAGAAGCAAATAGAAAATAAGACTTACTGGCCAAAGACAAAAAAAAATACAGTGTTACAGTGTTATTTAATCTTAGAGTATCTAAGACCACATTTTCTATTGTTTACTTTTCCTTTTTTTTTTTTAAATATGATGGGCTGAGATTTGCAGGAGATTTTACTGCTGTTTGTAGCAAGTCTAATAATCATATAAATGTTCTTTCAAGACTGAAAAGATAACTGTGGGAAAAACATTAAACTCTGATCTTGTGTTTAAAAAATACTTATTTTGGTAATATGAAAATATGCAAATTTACCAAAAACTTCACCACCCATGGCTTAATAGTCATGGGGAAATAGATGTGAAATAGAGAAATGAATAGAAAATGATACTGTTGATAATAAAAGTAATAAAATTATTGAAAATATGAAAAAATAGTGTACTTTTATGTGTCATCAAATGAAATAGGGACAACTTTGGAGGCAGGGCTTATAATTATAGACAATATACTACCCAGAACTTCACTCTCTATTTCATTTTACAGTATACCAAGTTATACTTGTTTTCTGTTTATTTGCAACCCAATTCCAGTCAATGTTGATAACTCTTAGCCTACTAATTTTAGTGACTAACCTTGTGAACCAATGAGGGACTTTCTATACTGTTGGTCAACTTGTTTGCATTACCAGCAAGATTTCCCTCAAATTACTCCCCCATATCTAGAATAAAGAAGGATATATTGGACAATGTAATCCCTAGTATATGACCATTGATCACAGGTCTCTTTGATCTATACTGAGCTTGGGCTAAACTACAAAACCTGTCAGATGGGTAAAATTATCCAATCTTCTTCTGCCCCTTATACAGTTTCTGCTATTTGAAATGAGTTTTTATTTGGGCTTTCTTGTTGAATTAGAAATTGCTGGTTTCTAATGATACTTCAAATAAGTTTAATTCCTGAAACTTCTGTGTTTATCTTCCATCTCTATCTGATATTCTACCCAGAAATATATTTACCTGACAATAGTTAAACTTGCACCCCACTCTCTCTCTCTCTCTCTCTCTCTCTCTCTCTAACTATTTCCCCTCTTCCTTTCCCCCTCTCTTATCTATTCCTCCATCTCTGCTT
>NC_068985.1:72157094-72176403 GCF_001194135.2 Octopus bimaculoides
CTTAATCTCTTCTCTATCAATCTGCTTTGCTCTCCCCCCCCCCCACACTCCTAATATTTGATATTTCTACCATATCTTTTTATCTTCTTTCTACATATCCATGAAACATAGAAATGAGAAAATCAGAGTATTGATGGCTGGAAGCTTCAATTTTAATAAGTTAACAAACTAATGCATAGTACTTTCTTTCTCCTGTTGTAAATTTGTTCAAACATGCACACACACACACACACACTTTCTCTCTTTCTCTCTCTCTATCTTTCTCTCTCTCTCTCTCTCTCTCTCTCACACACACACACTCGCTCACACACACACACATACACACACTTTCACACACACACACACACATTCACTCTCAAGCATAGTTGTAATTTTGTTTTATTTAGGTATATAAATGCTAAAGTAATCAATGCACAGCTTTGGTAAAAGAGAGTGTAGAAAATGTCACATGTGTTAATAGCTAACTATGTAGCTACACAGTTATTCTATTCTCTTTCCTATCGCTGTTTCACATCCATTCAGGATAACTAGTGGCCCCATTTGGATACCTTTGCAAAACTATAGTGTGTTCAACCTGTCTATCTATCTGTTTCTACGTGCGCGTGTGTGTGTTGGTATATTGTTGGCTATTTAGCACCAAATCAACCCTGATCAAGCAGACCTACATTCAAAGCCATTTCCACCCTGACTAGCCATCCTTTTCATTGGCACAATATACCTAGGTCCACATTAACTAGTACATCTGTCTTTTCTAAGATGGTTGGGTATGATTTGAAGGAAATTTCACTGCTAGTTTTAAGAGATCAAAATCTTTTTTTTTGTGTTACATCATCATCGTTTAACGTTTGTCTTCCATGCTGGCATGGGTGGGACAGTTTGACAGGAGCTAGCCAGGCAGAAGCCTGCACCCATTACCTATGTGGATGTTAACAATTCCTCAGTTAACATATATACATGTGTGTGTGTGTGTGTGTGTGTGTTTAGTTGGAGGAATAACTTGACCCATACCATGGCTTCATGTGGCTATCTGAGTAAATACGAGTAACCTTCAGTTGGAGATGCATACTTGCTGGCTCTAATTGCTAGTGTCAATTATGAGAAGAGTTCTTATTGTTCAGTCAAAAGAACTATGTATTTACTGGATTATAGTATAAGTGGTTGAGTATTCCAAAGACACGAGGAAGAGACAAAACTGCCCCCTCTAAATCACCAGCTTTTGTTCATCTGATAGTTTCCCACATATTTGTTTACCTAGTTCCTCTTACAAGGTTCAGGTTGACCTCAACCTGTCATAAAAGACACTTGCTGAAAGAATGTTTTTTAACTGATTAGCAATGGCTGTGCTTACACACAAACATACGTATGCATGTCTGTGTGGCGCCAATTGCAATAGAGGAGAAATGAATCTCTTATAATAACAAGTCTTAAATAATTAATAATCCATGTTAAAACATTGACAAATTAATCCTCAACAGACAAGGTGAAGATTCCTATGCATCTTACTTAAAACTCTTAAGTAATGTTTGAAACTACAGATATTACAATTTCTAAAATTAAACCCCAACCAGTCTGTTTATGCAGTCAGGCTTTGCCAAATTGATTTCAATGGGATTTACTTGTAATAAACTTGTGCTTTGACAATAATGACAATGATAAACAATGCTATTTATTTTGATTACATATATGGTCAATATTTTTGAGAAGTTATGGATGTAACTGATAGAGAAAGGGAATGATAAGTTTTGTGAGGAATGAGGTATTAATGATTGAGTTAAGAGAAGCATCAGTATCTGTGACTGTCAATCAGCACTACAGTAAATATAGATACATACATATATATCTCCCTCAAATCTGTTATTTCTAGCATTCTGATCATCTTAAAAAAGGAAAAGCAAATTATATATTGCACTTTGTCTGAATGAAAGATGTGTGGAATGTTTGGGTCAGAAGTCTATTTGATGAGAGAAACCTATGGATAAACACAACTGACATTTATTTTATGCACTTCTGTATGAATCTGTATGGCATTTCAAATAATTTTATCTTGTTTAACTTTGTCAGCCCTGCGCTTGTATTAGTATAAATACAGGCTGTTTATTTGTTATTGGCTGCAAGCTAACTTCACTATGTCATATGATAGGCTGGCTCTTCAGTATTGATAGAGAAAATCAGTATGTCACTCAAATCAGTGATGTTACCAAATATATTTGTCATTACAAATCCAATATTATATTTTAGTAATACTTAATATCTTTCAAGCATATTTATATCTTATAGAGTTAAAGCAGTAGATTGGCAGATCATTTGGGTTAACCAGAATGTCTCATTGGATTTGTTGTGGCCAAATCATTAGTGTTAAACAGAATGCCTCACTGTATTTGTTGTGGCTCTTTACATTTGAAATAAATTCTACTGTGATCAAACTTGCCTTCCATTATTTCAAAGTTGTCAACGTCATTGTTTAGCATGCTTTTTCTATGCTGGCATGGGTTGGGTGATTTGTTAAGAGCTAACCAGCCTGAGAGCTGTCCAGACTCCAATTGTCTGTTTTGGCATGGTCTCTACAGTTATATGCCCTTTTTAATATCAACCACTTTACAGAGTGTGCTGGGTGCTTTTTACATGCCACCGTAAAAAGGGATAAAATAAATTAACTGTTGAAAATAGAATTGGCGGAATTCTTAGAATATAAAACAAATTACTATGCAGTATTTGTTGTGGTCCTATATCTTCTGAATTTACCTGCAGTAGTATGGTACCAAGGACATGTCAGTCCTATCTCTTTCTCTTGGACAACATTGGCAGCATGGAGAAGAGAGATTTGCTGCATGGACAATATTGGCAGCATGGAGAAGAGAGATTTGCTGCATGGACAACCATAGGTTTTCTATATAAAGAATTTTCTTAGGCTAACATTCTGGAGAGGAATTTTCCTACTTTAGATACAAGTTCAGATCTGTAAAGTTCATTTATCTCTATAATGTTGCATTATATTGTTCAAAATTGCATTGTAATGTTTGTTTCTATTTTACCCTTCTGTGTTAAAGTACTAGTTAAGTAGAGAAACTGATTTAGTCAATTAACTTCTCTTAAATTTATGTCCTTATGCCTCTTTTAGAAGCAATTATTATGATCCAATGTAATCTTGATTCTGTGACATTCTTTAATTGACTCTAAATAGCAGTTCTTCTCTTTGAGTACTATATATACTGTGTAAATATACATTTTATCTCTTTTTTTTTTTTCAATTTCTATGTAAACGCCTACACTTTTTTAACCAGTCTCTTCAATGTTCCCCCTTTATCTGATGCTTGTAAAGCAAATAACTGAAATCATTATTATTATGTTAAGTAAGGTGGTGAGCTGATGGAGTCGTTAACACAATGGATGAAATGCTTAGCAGTATTTTGCCCATTGCTACATTCTGAGCTCAAATTCCACCAGGGTCAACTTTGCTTTTCATCCTTTTGGGGTCAATAGATTAAGTGCCAATGAAACACTGGGGTCAGTGTTATCAACTAATCCCCCCTCCTCAAATTTCAGGCCTTGTGCCTTTAGTAGAAAGGATTATTATTATGTTAAGCACCAGACAAAATACCTAATACTACTTGTTCTGGCATTTTATGCTCTGAATTCAAATCCTACTATGATCAATTTTGCACACTTGTATTCCTCCAGGGTTGATAAAATAACATACCATTCAAATTCTGGGTTGATGGTCTCAACTCTCTGCTCCCCAAAATTGCTGGCCTTGTGTCTGTGAAAGACATCATTAAGATGTTGGGGTTTGACAGAATCATTAGAGCATCAGACAAAATGTTTTATGGTCTGAGTTCTAATCCAATCAAAGTCAACTTTAACTTTCTGCAATAGGGGTTGATAAATTAAAATGCTACTCAAGTATGGGGGTTGTAGGGTTGGGGAGGAATGTAAACAAAAAAAACAAAACTCCTTGTATCTAAGTCAAAAACAATTATTATTATTGTTTGTGCATGTGTTCTTAGTTTTTCAAGTTGTTTTAACCATGCTAAGGCCAAACTGGAGTACCATTGTTTTGTGTGTGTGTGTGTGTGTGTGTGTGTGTGTGTGTGTATGATGCTTGAAATTTAGGATTGCAGAAAATGTTTTCAATGAAACTATATTTTTATTTTATATTCATACCAGAAATTATCTCCACTTTCCCATCTTTCTCTATTGTTAGCATTATCATCACTGTAGTCATCATGATTATCATCATCATCATCATCATCATCACAATGTCCTTGACATCATAATTATCATCATAGTCATCATCATCATTCTAATCTTCATTACAGTAATCATCATCATTGTCATCATCAATACTATTTTGTTAGTAAGCTTCTTTATTCATTTTGTGACTAGTTGTTTGTTTTTGCTTCCAATATGTTTTTGAAAAATACTTAAAGCAAAACTCAAGTCTTTGAGGCAAAAGCATGATGAATAGAAACCCTTGAGAATCATAACATTTATAAGAACTTTTGAAAAAATTTTTTTGTTGTCTTTATTCCCCTTCTTTGTGCACAGAAAATTTACCCAATCTTTTGAGTGTGTGTGCATATGCATATATATAATCATCACCATTTAACATCTATTTACATGTGTGTGTGTGTGTGTGTGTGTATGTATGTATGTATTATATATACATAAATATATATATATATATACACACATATGCATATTTGTATGTATAAATGTAACGATGATGATATATATTATATATATGTGTATGTTTACATATGTATGTATGTGTGTATGTATGTATTATATGTATATATATATATACACATACATATGCATATTTGTATGTATAGATGTAACAATGATGATGATATATATTATATATATGTGTGTGTGTTTACATATGTGTGTATACACATACACACACATAGATACATATGTATGTATAAATATATATATATATATATATATATATTAATTTAACCATTGTTGAATTTCCATGATACATCTTAAGTTTTATAAGACTTTTCTATCATATTAAAAGACTGATCCTTCTCATCTCTGAATCAACAACAGCAATTCATCTTGTCTTGATAAATACTTCCAGTTTTGCAGTTTATTCTGCTCTCTTTTATTACATTTCATTTTATTTTATAGATTTCTTTCTAAACATTTAAAAATTCTTCCTTAACTTTTATTTAACATCATCATATCAACATAATTCAGACTTGAAGTATCATATGCTTTTATTTGGTGAAAAAGAAAATGACAATGTGATTAAGTCTTTGAAAATTTCAACTTCTTTTGTTTGTCTACTCATTTATCATTGTGTGTGTGTGTGTGTGTGTGTGTGTGTGTGTGTGTGTGTGTGTGTGTGTGTGTGTGTGTGTGTGTGTGTGTTGTAATATCTGTGTCTTCAATAACATTATAAGTTTTTGCACAAATTTTTATTCTTTGTTACTTTTTATCTTTAGTTTTCCTCTTCTCATTGTAAGTCATATTAATCCTTTTCTTAACTTCAATTTAATATAAATTATATTTTCAACATGTTTTTTTTTTAATATATTAATCAGTCAATCAATATTTATTTTAAGCAATAATATGACAGAATTATTAGAGTTGAAAATTTAAAATCATTTTCAAATATTTAGTTTTATCTCTAAAATTCTACCTACTTCTGAAATTGACTTCAATTTTCACTCCTCTGGGTATCAGCATTTGCCTTTTCATCTCTTTGGCACAAATAAAATAAATGCTAATTACAAACTAGAGTAGTTGAATCGACCAACTAACCTCAAGTGTTACAATTCTCCAGCCTCATGCTGAATTAATATTTTTAGAAACTAATATCTAATTCCACTCTTAGCATTTTGGGGTCATATCCTATTATAGACATCTTTGCATTAATATAATTTCTAGCAATGTACTGGGGTTAATTCAATTAACTGTACCAATTTGCTCATCAATACATATCAATATTAGGTTGCATTGATCAGATTTGAGGTCAGATACTTTGAATGAACAAAGTTGGGTAGCCTCTGTCAACTCTGCTATGAATATTTTGCAAGGTACACACAGTTGGATAAGATTGCATGGAGTTTTAGATATGAGAAGTACTGACAGTTCAAGCAAAGCCCCCATGTGTGTGTGTGTGTCCTCCTGCTTTTCCTTTCTGATAAAAGTCATTGCTCATCAGTATTTTCATCTCTCTGCAGCATGCAAACTTCCCCAAATTTTCAGACTTTGTTAACAGATTTTTTGCTGTCATTAGCCACTTCTAGTTTCTTCTGGTTTGGAATACTCTAAACAAGGTTTGTTGTTAGCTAACTTCTATCTACAATACCAAAGTAAAGATATTAATATTTCAACCAAGTGAGGTGGCAAACTGGCTGAATCTTCACCATGCCAGGCAAATGCTTAGCAGCATTTCATTTGTTTTTACCTTCTGAGCCCAAATTCCGCTGAGGTTGACTTTACTTTTCATCCTTTTGGGGTCACTAATATAAGTACCAGTTGAGCACTGCAGTTAATGTAATCAACTTACCCTCTCCCCCAAACTTGCTGGCCTTGTGCCAAAATTTGAAACAAATCTTTCAACCAAGCCTTGATGTTTTGAGGTAGTCTCTATCAGCTTTACTAAGGTAAAGCTATGCAATGGAAGTATCCGATTGAATGCTTCAACATGACAAGGGTGTTAGTTTACTCTTAGAGGAGCTATGCTTTCAAATATTGAAGGCCAAAATATATACTAGTTCATTCAAACATGAACTGTATGAATGTGGTAGTCATGATAAGTGCTCAGATTAACTGTTATTCCATCTGATAATTTATTCTATATCAATCATTCTAATTTGTTGTTTTGGTCCAGGTCTTCTATTACTGAGCAGACTTATGGCCAAAAGCTTTCCTGTTGTCCTTCTTCCTTTTTTTTTTTTTTTAGACATATTATTTATATACAAGACTGTATTGTTGGCTGTGTATTTCTTTTTCGAAGATGGTACCGCATGATTTAAGAAAACTATAACTGCTTCCCAAACCATATAGGGACCCCCCTCATTAGCTTTTATTGCTGATGTTATTGCCCTCTGTTTATCCCTGATCAAAGAGATATTGTACTCCAAGGGGTTCCATCCATGATTATCTCATCATTTCACTTTCAAAAACATCATATAGAAGTCTATATCATGTTTTCTACCTTTTGATTCTGGATGTGATATGGTGGTCAGGTGAGATTTGCAGGAAATATCACTGCTATTTCTAGAAAGCAAAACAATGTTATAGAGGTTCCTTCATTAGTTCATAACCCAGAGTCATAGTGGCATATGTTTTTCAAATACATAATCATGGAATGTTTACTAAAACTTAAGACATTTCTTTTCTCTAGAATTGAACATATGACCTGTGAATTCACAAAGTACACTCCACCTACACAGAGAGTCTACTTCTGAAAACAAGTTGAGAAATGCCTGCCTTAATAGATCTCAAATGATTCAGTGTTTAGTAATGGGTGATATGATTTATTGGGCTAATCTGCTTTGTTTGACAGTAATCTTTATAAATTGCTCCCAAATCATTGAACCAAACCATTGTTTGCAGCATAGCCATTACCAGTTGCAATTTTAATGTATTCTTGTCTTTATTCTCTTATTCTTCTGTCCAAAGAAAACTTCATCCAACCTTTCCCATCACTTGCAGGTTAAGGAGGTAGATAGTAGTAGTTTTGTTGCTTTTTTTGTTTTTATTTCTGTTTATCTCTTTTCAGTTTTTTTTTCTCTTGTGAAATTTTCTTATAACAATCAGAATAAGTAATGGTAGAATAAAGTAGAAGTTTTTTTTTTCCTTTCTTTGTACAAAACTAAACATCACTTTGTGATAATCAAACCCATTTTGACTTATAATTTTTTATTATTTTTTTTTTATATTTTCACCTCTTTTTGAAACTGTTTCAAGCATCCTGTTTTTCATTCTGATGTAATTGCAATGGATAGCTTAAAAGAAGTTCGATATGTGCACATTGTTTCGTGTAGCCAGTGTCTGATTTTGATTGATTGGTTAATTTCTATCAGTGATTACTCAGCTATAAAGTGGATAGGTCAACAGCATGTTGGACAAGTGTCTTTTACCATATATTTGGGCTGACCTGAGTCTTATGAATGGAATTAGTTTAAAGGGAAACTATGCAGAAGTTTGTCAGATGGACTGTAACTATTTTGTTCTTCTTTGATAAACATATCTATCACATGCCTTAACAATACCACTTGATCCTTGGTGCATTTACTAGAGTCTACTGTGTTGCAAGCATCTGACCCACCAGATTTTGGATATGCTGCACCAGAGTATAAGTTGTAGTTTTTTCTCTGCTACTCTGTTGTTGGCTCTGCAAAAAAAAAAAAAAAGCTCTTGGTTGCTACCTTTCTCCTTTGCAGAAGGTATGAAAAGTTATTATAGAATGGAAAGAATTTGTAGTATAAATAACGAATATAATTAACAAAATGATATTCAAGAAAATATTATGTAATTACACTTTATTTAACACATAACTTACCAAAAGTATTTCTTATCTTTTATTTGTTTTGGGATTGAAACGGCAGCTATGATGAGGTATTGCCTTAAAGAATTTTTTAGTCAAATGAATCAATGCAAGTACTTTTTTTTAAGCCCGGTACTTATTCTGTTGATTCCCTTCATCAAAATGCTAAGTCATGGGGATGTGAATACATCTACACCATTTGTCAAATGGTGGTGGGAGACAAACACAGGCACATAGTCACACACGCACACACACATATGTATACATTTGGTTTCTTTCAGTTTCTGTCTACCAAATCAACTCACAAGGCTTTGGTTGTCCTAAGGCTATAGTAGAATACACATGCCCAAAGTGTTATGCAGTGGGACAGAACCCAGAACCATGTGGTTGGGAAACAAGCTTCTTGCCACACCTGCACCTATATAATATGTTCATTATTCTTTTGTTCTTTTACTTGTTTCAGTCATTTTGACTGCGGCCATGCTGGAGCACCACCATCTAGTCAAAGTAATCAATCTTAAGACTTTTCTTTGTTAGCCTGCTACTTATTCTATTGATATTTTTTACTGAACCGCTCAGTTATGGGGATGTAAACACACCAACATCAGTTGTCAAGCAATGGTGGGGGAGAGAAACATACTATATAAGTGCAGGTGTGGCTGTGTGGTAAGAGGCTTGCTTCCCAACCACATGGTTCTGAGTTCAATCCCACTGCATAGCACTTTGGGCAAGTAAATTCTACTCCTGCCTTGAGACGACCAAAGCAGTATATGAAGAAAAGAACTACCTTCTGAATGGTATTTGTATATATCGGACTGCACTGTCTAAAACACTCTTTTCTAATTTAAGACAGTAGGATGTAATTTGAGGAAAATTTGATTGCTATTTCTAGCAGTCTGAAAGACTATGTAAAGTTCACTCATTGACTCAAAATAAACATGGTTGTTGTAGTTTAACCCCCAGATTAACTCTGATCAAACAAATATTTGTGGGGTGCATTCTAGTCATAGTCATCTTATATTTTGTAAATTTGGAAGACAGACAGATTTGATTTGAAAGATTTTGCTACTGTTTCTAACGATTACAAATAAGTTCACTGCCATCAATTCACCATGAGGAAAGTTCACCACGAGAAAAGTTTACCGTGAAAATATATCTTTAGTATCTCATCATTAATAGTTAAAAACTATTTTATTGAATACATGATGGGGAATTGATAACAGTGAACTTTCCCTGTAGTGAATTGATGATGGAGAACTTACTGGACACAGTTTCTAACAGTGCTAGTGAGAGCTTCCTTGTTGGCAAAAACCAACATACATTGGTGTCATGTTACTTGTTGGACAAGCATTGAGATCACATAACTTGTTAGGTAGTTATATAGGTAAAAACATCTTTCTTACTCTCTGTCTTTCTCTTTCTCTTTTCTTATCTGTCTGTCTATCTAGGTAACTGTCTAACATTTTCTATTTCTTTCAGAGAATGGTTGGTGTAAGAGGCCTTGTGAGATATGTCATTTAGGGAGAATGTGATAGATAGTGAATGTGACAAGTAGAGTTTCAGTTATATATATAGAAATACTTATATTAGCATCATAACTATAGGGATATGAGTGTGACTGTGTATGTACATGTATGTGCGTGCATGTGTGTGTGTGCATGTATATATATATGTATACGCACAAATGTGAGTATATTCCACCAATATGTATATATATATATATATATATATATATATATCATTGATTTTGAATCTGATCTGAGTCACTGCTGTTTTGATTCTCTGATGAAAGCAAAGGTCATTTATGAGTGTCATAAAAGTTTGAACATCAGAATGATGTAGTCTTAGCAAATCAATAACTGGTTTATGTAACAAATTTACAAAATCATTTTAAGGAGCGTAATGCAGAAGTATTTGTGTTCATATAAAACTGCACAAATTGATCTTAAATTTGAAATGCACTGATATTTTTAATATTCTTTCATAATATTTAGAATTTGTTGCTTTTGTTTATGCATATTTGATGTTTGTGTGTGTGTGTGTGTGTGTGTGTGTGTGTGTGTGTGTATGTATACATGCATGCATGTGTATATGTATTTGTGTGTGTTGTATATATAGATACATGAGTATGTGTGCTTATATATGTGTGTGTGTGTGTGTATATACACACACACATGCATAGGTGCAGGTATGGCTGTATGGTTAAGAATTCTGCTACCAAAACACCATGGCTTCAGGTTCAGTCCCACTGCATGACACCTTGGTCAAGTCTCTTCTATTATAGCCCCAGGCTGACCAAAGGTGTTTGAGTAGATTTTAAGCTTGGTAGACAGAAACTGAAAGAAGCTCATCATGTGTGTGTATATAGATAGATAGATAAATAGATGAGTAATAATTTTCTATTCAGGTACACACCTTGTAGTATGCCGATCACATGGTTGTTTTATGGTTTTATTTAACAGTTTTTTATTATCAGTGTATAACATATTGTTTCATTTACTTATTTTCATATTATATTTTTTTTTTTTCGATTCTTGCTAAGTTATCTTACTACTTATATGAGAAGAGTTCTACATTATGACCCAGTTCCTTGGGTAGACATGTAGCACACTACAACTACCAAAATGTAGTGTAATAGAAGTAAGTGAAATAGAGATTAAAAAATGAGGAACCTTTTGACAAGTCACCTGAAGAGACATATTTGCACTTATGATGCACCACAACTGTTTGTACAGTATCTCACCTGCAAGGCACCTGTGCATGATGAGTCGAAACGATTGTAGTGAATAATAAAAAGTCTTGTGAATTCTAATTTCTTTCTCTCTCTCTCACACACACACACGCACACATATATAGGTGCAGGTGTAGCTGTGTGGTAAGAAGTTTGCTTCCCAACCATATGGTTCTGGGTTCAGTCCCACTGCATGGCACCCTGGGAAAGTGTCTTCTACTATAGCCTTGTGAGTGGATTGGGTAGATGGAAACTAAAAGAATCCTGTTGTATATATATATATGATATGTGTGTGTGTCTTGTCCCCCTATCATTTCTTGACAACCAATGTTGGTGTGTTTATGTTCCCAGAAATTAGTGGTTCAGCAAAAGAGACTGATAGAATAAATACTAGGTTTTAAAAAATAAGTCCTGGGGTTGATTTGTTTGACTAAGACCCTTCAAAGTGGTGCTCCAGCAAGGCCACAGTCAAATGACTGAAACAAGTAAAAGAATAAAAGAATATATGATATATATATATATATGTGTGTGTATATATATATATATATATATATATATACACACACACACACACACACACACACACACACACACACATGTATATATGAATATATGTATCTACTTGTATATGCGTGTGTGTGTGAATGTGTATTTGTGTCTCCATCTGTTGACATCATGTGATATTTGTAAATGCATGTCACTGCCATACTATGAATAGTATTCAATTCCAATAATGTCTTACCAAGTGAAAATATTACGTTGCTTGGAAACAGGTGAGGGTTGGCAATAGGAAGGGTATCTGACTGTAGAATATATGCCTCACAAAACTCCATCCAACCCATGCAGGTATGGAAAAGCAGACATTAAACTCAGTTTAATGTCTGCTGTTGGGTCCTGGAACATAGGCCCTGTTAAACTGATGAAGATGATACATGTATATATATATGTGTGTGCGTGTGTATGTATCTATGTATGTGTATGTGTGTACATATATATATATATATATATATATATATATATATATATATATATATATATATATACTTCAATATATAAATGTTCCTTGTTCATATCATATACCTCAAGGAACATGACAGAAGTCATACATGTATAATATACATACATTCACTCTCACACATTACATACATATATTATATATTCTCTTTACACACGTGTATCCAAATCCTGTCACTTTGCAATATTTTATAGAAACAATATACTAATAGTTGTCACGTACTGTAGTACTAGGTTGAATAAAGTGATATATTTTGTGCTATATGAATTGAATTCTCTGTATTCTCTCACTTGTAGATTCAAATACACACACACTAACTTCATATGTATGCACACAGCTTTGTGTTTGACTCTCATATGTGTTAATGTAATTATATAATAGAGGCTGAAGTAATAACACATTTACAAGTCTTGATAAGTTGTATATATATATCTGCAAACGTAACTTGTAAGCTGTGTAATGTTAGATTTAATTCTTCATTGCTTATCACCTCCATCAATGATGTGTTATAATGAAAGACAAACTCTGCTCTTTATGTTAAATACTCTACTTAAATGAACAAAAGTACTGAGTAAATAAATCTTCTTGTAACCAGATTGCTTCAGGAATTTATATCTCATCTTTGTATTTCTTTTTACCACATCCATCTTTCCATCAACTATATTTCAAGCAAAAAATTTCCATTTCTTTTAAATTATCTGGTGTGTTGCTCTGAATATACTATGTGATTCATTGATAGCTATTCTTCATGTTTTCTGATAATTAGTTGTTGGTGTTATTGTTGTTGTCATGTGCTATGGCACTCATGATCTATGACATTCCAGCCAAAATTATTCTGCTGTGGCTGTATGGTAGGAGTTTATTTCCCAACCACATAGTTCCACGTTCAGTCTCATTATTTGGCAACTTGAGCAAGTGTCTTCTATTATAGCTCCTGAA
The DNA here is from genome assembly GCF_001194135.2 of Octopus bimaculoides. Classification (NCBI taxonomy): domain Eukaryota; kingdom Metazoa; phylum Mollusca; class Cephalopoda; order Octopoda; family Octopodidae; genus Octopus; species Octopus bimaculoides. The sequence continues at coordinate 72,170,289 of NC_068985.1, forward strand.
CTAGTCTTGTGAATGGATTTTGTCTTTAATCTTATCAATGGATTTGGTAGATACATAATCTGAAAGAAGCTCATCATGTGCATGTATATCTTTGTGTATGTCTCCTGCTTCCTTTTGACAACTGGTATTGATTTGCTTATGTCCGTGTAACTTAGCAGTTCAGCAAAAGGGGACAATAGAATAAGTACGAAGCTTAAAAAGAAATGAATACTAATGTTGGTCAACTATTTAAAAATAAAACCTTTGAGGCAGTGTTCCAGCATGGCTGCAGTCCATTGACTGAAGCAAGTACAAAAAAAAAAAAGAGATTGTATATCTTGAGTTACATAATTTAATCTGTCCCCTTTTTTTTCAAAGTGTTTTTAAAGTTAGAATGTAAGGTGTTATTCAAGGTTGCTATTTCTTGCAGGTTCCACATTCACATAAAACGTGATCCTTTGGCTCACAAATTCAGTTACTATCTTGTGGATTCATAAAGCTGAAAGTTATGATTGAATGGATAGTAAAGGAGACAGGAGTCTCATTTTATTCTTTTACCAAACATTGAAGCTTTATTTTCTTTTTATGACTTAATATTTAGGAGTAACTGTGTCCATACATAACCATAGCAGGCTCTCTGTTATTGATGAGAATAATACAGTTGATGCTTAGCTGCAGCATATATAAATCAGAAGTCTGCAGGAAAATCAGGGTTAAAAGTATAGTGAAGGCCAGTGGTTCTCTACCATCTTTATCCGTAGACCTCCTTTGATTACTGTTTTATTCTGGTGGACCCCCATAGCCATTCGATGTTTAAAAACTAGTTTATAGTCACTTCTTTCAAAATTTCCATTTTGTTTTTCACATGTTCACTTGCGTAAGTTTGAAATAGCACTCTGAGAGAACATGTTTCATTGACCAGAAACATGTTAGACTATGTAAAACATTGGAGAAAGAAATGTACCTCTTTCCTGCAATAAATACATCTAAAGCAAAGTTTTTCATGAACCCTTAAAATATTACTGTGGATCCCCAATTTACTATTTTGCTCACATGGACCCTCAAAAGACTTATATGGAACACCAGGGGTCTCATGGACCCTGGTTGAGAATCACTGGGGTAGGCAAACAGTGATGGCAATGCAAATAGGATAAGCACTGGAACTCTGACTATGAAGTCAGTGTCAAATATTTTCTGCATAAGAATAATGGTTTAGAATTATTCTTTATGGTCTAGTTCAAAACATCATAATTGTTGTACTGATTTTATCACCCTATTTCAAAATACAACATGAATTACTTTGTGTTGAATATGCCACTTGTTCTGACTTTCATTCCCTCCTGGACAAAGATACAAGTCTATTCTAGAAAATAAATTATCTCAAAGTTGACAATTTTGCTGCTGTTGTTTATCCTTTGATCAGCTTTAAATAACGAATAATGTCTATGACCAAAGGCGTTCCAGCTGTGAACATATCAAGCATTTTTGTATTTATATATATGTTTTTTTTTTCCATGACAACTTATCTTCGACTATATCATTTTATATATTCTTCTTCACCCCATCCTTTTATAGTAAATGCCATATAAGAGAAAATGTGGCTGCTATTTCTAACAAGTCAAGTGATTCTGTAGAACCTTACCCATTGGTTCATTTATAGTGAATTTTATAATAAATATGAGGAGTTAAACTTCACAAGTGAGCTGATACAACACTTCATTACTGTCTGTGACTGACAATAATTTTTCTATGAAATTTATTTTTATTGATCAAAAACTGTTGATTTAACTTGTATCTTTTTTATTTTTTGTATTGTTTTTGTTTTTAGATTTTAATTCACAAAGTTTCTTCACTCACTTTCTTCTCTCTATCTCTCGCTCTCCTCCCACCTCTAGTTGTTAAATTATTTCTCTTCATATATTTATTCATGTTTGTGTGTGTGCATCTTTCTCTCTCTCTCTCTCTCTCTCTCTCTCTCTCTCTCTCTCTCTCTCTCTCTCTCTCTCTCTCTCTGTGGACTGGCTCCTGTGCAGGTGTTATGTAAAATACACCATTTTGAGCGTGGCCGTTGCCAGTACCGCCTGACTGGCCTTCATGCCGGTGGCACGTAAAAGCACTCACTACACTCTTGAAGTGGTTGGTGTTAGGAAGGGCATCCAGCTGTAGAAACTCTGCCAGATCAGATTGGAGCCTGGTGCAGCCATCTGGTTCACCAGTCCTCAGTCAAATCGTCCAACCCATGCTAGCATGGAAAGTGGACGTTAAACGATGATGATGATATTGAGACAGAGAGAGAGAGAGAGAGAGAGAGAGAGAGATGTGTATGTGTGTGTATATGTGTTTACATGTGTGTGTGTATAAATGTACCTATGTATGTGTGTGTACATGTCAGGCTCTTTCTTCCTGCCATTTCATCATATTGAACTTTTAATCCCTACACATTTTTTCTCTCTCCATATTTTTTTCTTCTCAATCCTTTCTGTAAAAGAGCACAAATTCAGAACACCAATGACTTTTCCATTCTTCCCAAGCATCTAAACTAATATAGTTGTTGTTCTTTCACATGTTTTTGTCTTTTGTTTTCTGTAAATTTGAACTATATATAATAATATAAATAATATTAATATATATATGCGTATATACATATGTATATGTACATACTTACATCTATACGCATATATATATATATATACATATATATATACATACATACATATGTGGGCACAGGACGTCACGAAACATGTACATGGAACATGAATTATTCTTTCAATCAATGAAAGACACAAATGGAAAACAAAACAAACAACATAAAGAATGATCCATCAGTTGTTGGCTGCTTTTCTAGTCTCGTATTTCGAGCATTTAACAACAATATACGCTTTTGATAAAACAGTTGCTCCCGCAAAGCAAATTAAATAAAATTTTGGATTTTGCAGAGGGTCAAAATTGGTGTGTATATATATATATATATATATATATACACACACACACACACACACACACACACACACACACACTCATACACAGATTCATATGTTAATATGTATGTTTTATCATTTAGCATCTACTTTTCCATACTTGTCTGGGTCAGATGAAAATTGTTGAGGCTATTTTTTTACAAACAGATACCTTTCCTGTTTCAACTTCCTCCCCTCCTCCCATTTCCAAATAAGGTAATATTTCTCCATGGCCAGATATGGAAGGCTTGAAATGAGTAGAATTTTTGTTTGAGATTGGTACTCACTTGAGACTAATGAACAATGTCAAAACAAGAACATAACACACACACACATACATATATACATATACAATAGACTTCATTCTGTTTCCATATACCAAGTGTACTTTGTGCATTGTTCATCTATGTGTGTGTGTGTGTGCATTTGACAGTTTTCTTTAAGGTCAAGTTGTGTAATGTTGATTGTGATTCATATATAAAGGTATCAATTAAGGGTTTTATGGACCGATTCACATTGATTTTATAAACACTTTCACATAAAATTTGTTGCAATCAGTTTATATACATCTGCACACACATATGCGTGTACACACACACACACACACACACACACACACACACACTCTGTTGTATTTGCTGTCATTTTACATTTTCTATAACATTTTTATATTTGAATTTCTGTTTTCCCTTTCACTGCTTACCAGGACTTATCAATACAGGTAAGACTTCACATACCTATATGTTATGTATACCTAATTGCATATTTGAATATGTACACTTGTGCTGAGGTATATGTGTGTACATATATGTGTGTGTATATGTGTATATATATATGTGGGGGGGTATGTGTGTGAATGCATATATGTATAACAGATGTGTGCATGTGTGTGTGTGTGTGTGTGTGTTTGCTTTACATTTATTTTACCCATGTTATCATGAGTTCCAGTGGTTCACTTACATGGCATTGGTCAGCCTGAAGCTATAGTAGTAGACACTTCCCCAAAGGACCATGGAGTGGTGCTGAACCTGAAATTTTATGGTTGAGAAGTGAACTCTACCTATATACATTTGTATATGCATATGTACATGTGTGTGTGTGTGTGTACATATACATGTCTGTAGATATGTGAGTGTCTATATAGTGTCTTGATGGATCTGACTAAAGAGATGTGGTCAGTGGGCTCAATAAAATACCATTTGGACTCAGGCATAGACTTGATCACCCTAGGTTGGGTGGCCTGAGTGAGAGTGTGTTGTATAAACCAAAACACCCACTGATGAAGGCAAATGAAGCTCCAGGAAAAGATATTATAACAATGGAAATGGTAAAAGGAGGAGGATAAGAGTTGTAAAAAATCCTCCTGTTCTTCAGTTACTCTGTGTGTGTGTGTATAGTGAAAAGTTTTGTTGGAAAGATTTTTACCTTACATAGTGGGATGTAGTGAAAAATATAAGAAGAAAAATGTTCAGAGAATATATATTTTTTATGAGATAAAATATTTACATAGTCAACTGGTTTCACTTTTGGTAATCCTGACTAAGAAATTAGTGAAAATATTACAATTTCATGGTATCATAAGAAGTTTTTTGTCCATGTTGGTAGCACAAAAGTTGTTGTGCTACATGTGCATACATGTTTGTATGAGCATATTGCAAAATCAGAATTCAATGCTTAATAGTGGCTGTCCAATGAAGAAAGATACTGATACACTTTCTATGAGTAACACTCAGCAAGTCATGGACTGGTTCATCAAAAGACTCCTTCCCTAGTTTTTCCACACATCATTAACATAGAAAGAATGTATTTGCATTCATATTATCCCAACAGTGAAACTTTCTAATATTTAACTTAAATTCAGTACTTCTGGTTACAGTTGGTTGGGTATAAATTAGACATTGTGTGTGTGTGTATGTGTAAAAGCATACACATATACATGTATATATAAATTTTGAAATGAATACTTATTATTATCTTTTAATATATATTTTTTTTATACACATTCTTTTATTTCATAGAAAAGCAATGATCTGGCAGAATTATTAGCATGCCAGGCAAAATTTTTAGTAGCATTTTATCTGTGTTTATGTTCTGAGTTCAAATTTCACCAAGGGCAGCTTTGCCTTTCATCCTTTCGGAGTCAGTAAAATAATTACCAGTTGAACTCTGGGATCGATATAATCGACTTATCCCTTCCTCCAAGCTTTCTGGCCTGGTGCTAAAATTTAAAACCAATGTATATTTTATATACAAATATATTTTTTACATTCAGGAAACATTGATTTAATATAGAGCAGAAAGGATATATATCTTTATTATATCAAATAACAGAATACTCTGAGCTTCACCCTTGGCTTATCATAAGTGTAGTGATCAGTCGAGGATAAAACTCAGACTAGAGTATATCATGTCTTACTTTTATTTCATGCATCTTTTTAATGAGAAAAAGTATTTACTAGCATTTTGAGAAGGCAACATCAAAACGTGTTCTCAGCAACTACACTTTCAAAGGGTTCCATTCTGCTATTTTGAGATCCCTAGATTTATAACAGTGCTTCTCAACCATTTTTTACCTATGGACTCCTTTGATTCCTATTTCACTTGGATGGACCCTTCTAGCCATTTAATGTTTAAAAAACTTTAACAGCAAAATATTATATGGACCCCTTGGTGCCATATAGACTCCAGTTGAGTACAACTGATTTATAAAATTTTGTGGGTAATCCTCTATTAACTTAATCCCAGTCATTGTTTTTGTGCCTGTGTGTGTGTGTGTGTGATTGTTTGTTGTTTGCAAGCCTACAGACTTCAGAATGTCCTAGATTTTTTGTAAGAACGTTGATATGTTTTGGGGATCAGTAGTCTTACACTGGAAATGTCAGCTGAAAAATAATTTTGATAGGAATGTGTGATGCGTTAAATAGAGAGAACAAAAGAAAAAAAAAACTTGCATAATGGAGCAACTACATACAGGATTTAATTGCAAGCTACTAAAAATTTCATGCTTCTGAGATAGAATAGTCAAACCAGCTTGTATAACATACTGCATACTACTGGCAAGCATTCAGGCTCAAAATACAACAGCCTGAATGATTACCTGATACCACTTGACATGTGATAAAAGCTGGTCTGACCATTGTACAAAACTAATAGTAGTTTGTATTTAGACATTGTATATA
>NC_068985.1:72179830-72186817 GCF_001194135.2 Octopus bimaculoides
TATATACCAAAGCTGGTGTGTTTACGTCCCCCATAACTTAGTGGTTCAGCAAAAGAGACTGATAGAATAAGTACTAGGCTTACAAAGAATAAGATTTGCTCGACTAAAGGCGGTGCTCCAGCATGGCCGCAGTCAAATGACTGAAACAAGTAAAAGAGTATATATATATAAATGTAGGTATATATATATATATATATATATATATATATATATATAGGTATATATATGTGTGTGTGTGTGTATATACATATATATATATATATATATATATAGTGTGAGTGATCCTGGAAGTGGCCATGGCATGGTTGTTTCCCCTGTCAACATTGTGTATACTCTATGCATGCTTCCTACAGCATTAAGGGTATATTAAATCTTATTTCTAGCAATGTAGATACTCCAGCATCCTAAGTCACACTTAGGGATGATTGAATTTTTCCTTTATGGTATCTCACTGCATCTGGCTGTCTATATTAATTGATATATATATATGTATATATGTATATATATTCCTCAACATTATTTAACATCCATGTTCCATGCTGACAAGGGTTGGACTTGTGTGTGTATATAAACTACTAAAATATTTCCAGTTGTCTTGTTTTCTGAACATCATCCTCTGTCTTTGCATTGAGTCAAACACACACATAAGCTTCTATTCATCACTGTATTTTTCCAGTCTTCATTCTTTCACACACATAGATTGTCTTGTATTCCTATCTATCTGTTTAATTCTTCTGTTTTCTCACCCACCCCATCACCACACTCACATACACATGCATGCATGTGATTGTCCATTAAATTCGTTGGTGACTGTCTTCTTCAATTCAGGATTCTTTGATGACTGTACATCCCCAGTTGCAATTTATTGATGTGCACCTTTAGTTGCCACTGGACATGTGAATATTTGACTGGGGAGATTAGCTATTAATCTTATGTGCATGCCTCAAGTCTCATCTCTTTTGGTAGTACTGAGTGTATTTCTCCTCCTCCCCCTCCTCCTCCTCCTACATCTTCAATCATCTTCCAGCAGTGAGAACACCAAAGTGAATGGTTGATAGCCATAGCCTCTGCTTTTAAGCAGTTGATGTTACTCCTCTTCAAAGTCATCTGCTAGTTATTGAACCACTTCTTTGGTCCTCTAGTCAAGCAATGACCATGGTCTAGCTGACCATGTAGGATCCTACAAAGGAAAAGTGAGATATGCACTACATGCTCAAGCCATCTGTCTCTCTCTCTCTCTCTCTCTCTCACTCACTCAAACACACACACACACACACACACACACACACACATTTTTTGTTTATTTATATCTGTTCTTGATCTCTAACTTGTTCATACATCACCACCTTTTATCTCTTTCTTTATCTGATTTTTCTACTCATAAATACACACTTCCTCATTTTCTCTGTCTATCTATCTATCTGTCTTTCTGTCTTTTTTTCACACACACACACACATACACATAAATTCTACTTCTCTCACATACACATATACACACACTGATACTAAAACATAGAAGAAAACTCACATCCACACAAACCCACACATGGCTCTTGTTATGCCTTCTCTCATACACAGTTTATAAAATGTGTTGTGTGAAAGTTGTCTTTTTTTCTGTTTTTGTAACTTTGTTCCGAATGTGAAGAAAATAAACAGGGGAAGAGACAGAAAACAAGGCCATAACTTAAAATATCTTAGAAAAGAAATAGGTAAGACATTGTAGACATTGAGATGTTAAGTCTGAATAAAAGAGGAGATAGTCATAACTAGAAAGTCTTTCATCATAGATTTGATTAATGATCAACAGTTAAACAGCATCAATCAACAACTTGAAGTAAGGTGCTGCTTCCCCATGATCCCACCGCTTGCTGAAATAGCACCCATAGGTGCAAGCATAGCTGTGTGGTAAGAAAGCTTGATCCTCAACTGCGTGCTTTTGGGTTCAGTCTCACTGTGTGGCACTTTGGGCAAGTGTCTTCTGAAATAGCTGTGGGCTGACTGAAGCCTTGTGATTTGGTGGACGGAATTTTTCATCATAAGTGTATGTTGTTGTTGTTGGCACTCCGTCGCTTATGACGTTGAGGGTTCCAGTTGATCCGATCAACGGAACAGCCTGCTCGTGAAATTAACGTGCAAGTGGCTGAGCACTCCACAGACATGTGTACCCTTATCATAGTTCTTGGAGGATATTCAGTGTGACACAGTGTAACAAGGCTGATCCTTTGAATTACAGGCACAACAGAAACAGCAAGTAAGAGTGAGAGAAAGTTGTGGTGAAAGAGTACAGCAGGGTTCGCCACCATCCCCTGCTGGAGCCTCGTGGAGCTTTAGGTGTTTTCGCTCAATAAACACTCATAACGCCAGGTCTGGGAATCGAAACTGCGATCCTATGACCGTGAATCCGCTGCCCTAACCACTGGGCCATTGCCCCTCCATAAGTGTATACATGTGTGTGAAAGTGCTTATCCCTTCAAAGAGAATTTCTTCAAATTTTAACTCCATCTCTGTTAAAGAACTCATTCAGTGATGTAGCCCAAGATACACTATGTCTGAATGAAAGAGAAAATGGTCAACGCCGGAACACCTTTGATTATAGGTTTTTTTTTTATCAGGACTGACCTGGGGTTAAACAACAACAAGAATTAGCATCAATAACAACAATGTTAATGACAATAATAACCACACCCTTTACAACAATTAATAGCAATAACGTCAGTGATGGCAATAACACCACAACAGTGACAAGAGCAACATCAATAACAGCAATATTAATAACAATATTAATAACAATATTGATAACAATATTAATAACAATATTGATAACAATATTAATAACAATATTGATAACAATAGCTGTATCAATGCATCAGCAACAACAATGCCATTAACTGCAGCAACATCAATAACAACAACCACTATACTAACGATTATAGCAACAATAACCATAAAAAACAGCAATAACAACAACATCAACAACAACAAATAGGGAACTTCAACTATGAAATGAAATAAAAATAATAAATGAGAAAAAAAAAGAAATCAAACAATCCATATGTTTTCAATGAAATGAAAGAAGTTTACGAAGAAAGCAGCACCACTGGAGGAAAAACACGAGGAAATCCTTTGTTTGGCTCCAAAAGAAATTCAAAGCAGATGTTTTCTTGGACTAAAAAGTTGAATTAAAATAATATCAACAACAACAACAACAACAATGCCAATAATAATAATAATAATGGTAATAGTGGTGGTGATGATGATGATGATTATAACAACAGCAACAACTAAAATAATGATTTTGAAAAAAGAAAAACATGAGTAAGCAGGCGTGTGTGTATGTGTGTGTGCATGTGTGTGTGTGTGTATATATATATATATATATATATATATATATATATTTTAAAGATCAAAGAATCATTTTTTTTCATCCTATTCTTTCTTTCAAACTCTTTTTTTTGTCATTTGAAACTGAATGTTACTTGTGCGAAAAACATCCCCATTATCATTATCTACATCATTGTCAAAATCATCATCATCATTATCATATTCATCATCATCAATATTTTAACAGTCGTTATCTATTGCTGGTACAGGGTTGGCTGGGTATGCTATCAAACGACAACATTGGTAAAGAATGCATTTGTACTATCTCATCCACGAGGCCAAATACCTCGAGGGCCAACTTCATCAGTTCTTCACATTTCTGAGATGTTGAGTATGTATGTATGTATCTATCAGTCAGAATCTTCACCTCACACTGGTAAAAATGCCTTGAGTTTACTGAAACCCTCTTCACAAGTGATATTATGAGGGTCAGCTGAAAAGTTTACAGGCTTAGCAAGATACTCCCATGGAATGTATCCAAATGAGGTTTATGTTTCAATGCAGTTCCCCATTGCAGTCTACACACTTCTTCCACTGGTGTTGCAGTGTTTGCATGCCATTACTGATGAAGCTTTCATCTTTTTTGTTCAGAAATATAATCAACAGCAGATATGATATCATCAGTACTGCGACCAAGTGTCTTTTCAAGTTGGGGAACAGATAATAATCAGATAGGGCCAAATCAGAAGGGTAGGGACAGTGATCAACCAATTCAAAGCCACAATCATGTACATCAGCCATTGAAAAACTAGGTCTTGTGTGCTAGAGCATTGTTCTGATGAAACAAGACCCTTCCATCAGTTTTTCTGGTTGTTTGGTCTTGATAGCCTTTCCTAACTGCCTCAGCAAGTTAGCAAAGTACTCTCTATTGATGGTGTGGCCTTTTTGAAGGTATGCAATAAGCGCAATGCCTATTGCATCCCAAAAAACTGAGGCCATCACCTTCCCTGCTGATGAACCAACCTTGGCCTTCTTTGGAGCTGGTGGGAAGGGGTGTTTCCACTGCATGGATCATCTCTTTGTGTCTGGCTCAAAGTGATTAACCCAACGCTCAAACTGGGTGAAACCATGTCAGATTTTCCCCGTGATGCAATCAGTCTCATGTGCTTTTAATCAGTATCAGATCTGGCACCCACCCAGCAGAAACGTTTGTCATGTCAAGTTCATTGTGCAGGATATTCTTTTAACTCCTTCACAGGATATGTTAATAGCATTGGCTATTCGATTCATTGGCAATCACCTGTCATCCATCACCATGTGGTAGACACAATGTTTTCCTTGGTGGTGACAGTTGCAGGACTTCCAGCTCTTGGGTCATCTTCAAGACCCTCCCTTCCCCTCCTAAATTCAGCTGCCCACTTTTACACTGCTGACAAAGCTGGAGCATCATCCCCTAATGTATCAACCATGTCAGCAGAAATGTCCTTGGGGATAACCCATTTTCTACAGGTACTTGACAACACCATGATGCCACATTTTGCCCTTTTTGAAAAGAAGTTACTTCTAGTTACTTTTGAAGTGTTCTTTGAACAGTGAGATGTCAGTGTACTTAGAAAGAAACAATGCAGTTATGAATAAGAAAATCTGAAATTAATGCATGCAATATTTCACAGCTCTAGCATCACTCCTTCATAGTCAGTTTATGAATTTTTCAGCCCACTCTGTTAATGTTATAAAAATATTACCCATAGTAAACATTTTTTATATTAATCAGTTTTTTAAGAAACAACAATTAAAGAATTCAAGCAAAAATAAAAATACAAACGTTACCTACAAAAGTAACTTATAGAATAAGTTACCTTTTGTTACCATAAAAAGGAAAGGAAATGTTGTTTTGATGTGAGTATTTTGAAAGGATGACAGAAACAATAGATAAGATATAGGGAAGAGGGAATGGGTAAAGAAAGATAACTATCCTCTCTTGTGACTTAAGCAATAGTTGAAGATGTAAAGATCTAAATCATAAAGGTGTAGTTAAAGATCTAAATAAGTTTCAATATTCAATCAATTACAGTCAGTATATCTATGATATTGATTTTCGTTACAAATAAGATATAAATAGAAATAAATATGTTAGAAAGTTGTATATATTTATTACCTGTCCATGAATTAATAATAGCCAAGATCTATATTAATTATAAGTACCTAGATAAAGATTTAATTCTAGTATCATAGTAAGTACTACACTATTTTTACTAGATCAAGTATTAGCAAAATTGACTGAAACAAGGAGTAATAATATAGCTAAGAATAACTATCAGTTATTGATCTGTTATTCAGAGCATAAGTAGTGTTATTTAATACTTATTTATATCTTTTTTTTTTAACCAAAAAAGAAAAGCAAATTATATTTTCCTTGGACAAATTGCAATGTTAAAAACATATCTCAAGAAGCTGACTGTTAGATGATGCTTTATAAAAAAAGTTTAGTAGTTCAAAAATGGTTCTTGATTGTCAATTCAATGTTTAACCAAAACAGATTAAATTTAGTCAGTTGTACAAATATCTACATCATACACATTCATAAAAGTACACATTTACATTAACTATTACTCTGATGAATTTAGCCACATCAGAAGAAGTTATGGTTTGTGTTACATTCAGTAAAGTAGAGCAGGGTAGTTTTATAGCAATGATGCTGAGAGGGAAAAAAGCTTATTAAGTAAAGAAAAAATTTCTTGGCTATTGGAGTAACTATTTCTGAATTAGAAGTATTATACAAACAATTTCTGAATGTGTTTCTATTATTCTAAGGTCGAATACAAGATATTTTATCCTTAAACCATATAAACCTTCATTATAATACAAAGAATGTTAATTCTCATTTGCAGAAATGTTGTGGATTGTAAAAGATATATTCTAAACTAAGTTTTCAGCAACAATTTTGTGTCGCTGGCAATTTGTTATTGCAGTTTAATGATTTGTAAGGGTTAAGACAGATGTAATAGAGATCATTATTTGAATTATTTCAAGAAACTTCTCTATTATACATCAACTTCAACAATAATAGTTAAACCTAGGCTTTTGAAGAAAGGGTGAAAGTCCTTTCTGACTTTATCTATAGTTGATATATATAGTAAATGCTTTGTGTTAGTGAGCCATCATTCTGATATAGCCACTCATGGATCATAAGAAAATTTTCTTTTTTTCTTTTAACTATTAAGTAAAACCAAATGAGATCTGTAATTTCAGCTGAGTCACTGTCAGAATGGTCTCATATCAAAAGTAGTTCTAAACTATTAAAATCACACTATTTAATAGCCAACTTCCTGGGATACAATTTTAACATTGCAACTTGTCATAGGATATGTTATTTAGGATGCCCTGAATAACATAGAATAAACCTATTTCTAAACTAAATTTATTATTCACTATATAAATTGATTTTTTTTAATGACCTATTGACTGACATGTGTACAGAAAATATCAGTTTAGCACTGGATGTCAATCTTTATTTATGTATTTTTAATTGATGTAAAATTTGAGTATTAATTATTCATGGTAATAAGTATGAGTTAGTTCCCAAACATACCCATATCTATTTATTCTTTGTTTTTAATATAAATCTATAATACATATATATATATATATATATATATATATATA
>NC_068985.1:72187212-72189905 GCF_001194135.2 Octopus bimaculoides
ATATATATATATATATATAATTCCATTAATATAAATACTCTGTAATATTTTTGTAATATTAATATAACCTCTGAAGAGAGTTAAAGAAAACTTAAAGCACTTGTCCTTGTCTAAAGTAAATTTTCTCATACACACACACATACATGTATGAATGTGTGTATGTATATATATACATATACATACACACATATATAGGTATGTGAGTGTCTATATACATTCATGTGGGCATGTGTAGGGTGGATATACTCACAAACACACATTACAGTATGCACACAAAGATGTAAGAATCAAAATATAGATGTGTACATTTATTTTTAACACACTCCCATATGCGAGAACATGAAAGACATTTTCTATGGGAGATATCTGTCTGTCTTTGTAGATAGATACACATGTGTGCATATATACATGTATGTACACAGAGTGGTGCACATATGAATATGTGCACGCATGTGCGTCTCTCTCGATGTATATTTTTATTTATATACACACACTTGTATATATCTATCTGCCCTTCTACATATATCTGAGACAAAGCTCCCACTAATGCATTTCATATTCTAGTGTTCAGGGACATGTTAAAAATAAATGTGCACTTCTTTAATCATTATTTAAGTCCTTATAATATATCTTTTCCTTTTTTTAATCCATAATCTCTTACTTGATTCAGTCGTTGGACAGCAGCCAGTGCTGAGGTGACCACCTTGAAGGATTTTGCTCAAACAAATTGACTCTTGTACCTGTCTTTAAAAGTCTGGTACTTATTCTGTCATTCTCTTTTTCTGAACAGTTTAGTTATACATTTCATTACTGTATAACAATGTTGTTCATACACAAGCATCATGCAATTTACCATTCACTCTGAATAGCAGCTTTTTGTTAAAGATATAATAGCTCTCTTAACTTTCTCCAGCCAGTTCATACATATTCTTACAATTATACCTTCAGGACATCTTCCACTTCTAATTAGGTCACCTAAGTAACAGAAATTATCTACTTCTAGGGACCTTCTTGGGCATTCAAGATAATCTATTTCTGTGTGTTCTTATATATATATATATACTCTTATCCTCCTCATTATTTTTATCTCTGTTTTCTATGCTGGTATGGTCAAGAGTTTGACAGGATTCAGTGGTTTAGAGGTGCATGTCTTGTTGTAATGTTTTGCATGGCTTCTGTGACTAGATGCCCTTCCTAACACCAACATTTCAGAGTGTACTGGGTGCATTTTTCATAGCACCAGCATTATAGCAGTTCACTTTCTGTCAGCAAAACGAAGGAGCTTTTTCAAGTCCTGTGTTGTCATTGTTCAAACGAATTACCAGTCATTTACAGCATGTACATTGGGTGACACCAGTATTGTTGGGGCTGCTTTGCAACTTGCAAATTAAAACTCCAACAAATATTTGTCTATGTTATTAAACTTTTTACCATAAATGAATTAATTATAATTAGTTGATATCTTACAAATTGTTTTGCTACATTTCTCTTTTCATTTTGAGTTGAAATCCTGCCAGTGTAGCTTGACTTTCTTCGTCATACTGTCAGAGTTGATAAAATAAGTAAGAGTTAAATATGGTGGCAATCTATCCAGCTCAAAATGTTGGTCATGTGCCTGTGTTAGAAAGCCTTCATTCTAGAATTACTAAAATAAGTACCTGTCAAACCCTTGGATTGATATAATTGTGCATAATCCACCTACGCAATGTTCCTACTTGTACCCGTGGTGAAAATTATAATTTTCATGATTCCACAATAGCTACTTGTTGGATATTTTGTTCTTAATGACTCTGAGACTAAAACATACTTAGAATTTTGTTAATATTTTATTTTTAACAGAACAGCAGAATTAATTGGCAAAAATGCCAGTTTCTGCAGGAGATATGAAAGAAGCAGGTAAAGAAAGAGAGAGAAAAATAGAATGGTTACAATTAGACAAACAAGCAAACAAGTTCTTCAGTGTGATGTTTAAATTATGTAATATAAATTAGCATTTAAAAAAAAAATCAAAATATTATCAATCATAACACTTGCTCTTTAGAATACGTTAAAATACATTTACAATACATTTGATATAACCAAACAGAGCCAAGTTCAATTTTAATACATACCTGTCACTGTAAACACACCAAATACATGCATACCTTCAAATATTCAACTTTAATACATACCTTTTATTTAATACATATTTACTATCAATAGTTTGTCCTAGAGAAGAATCCTGTAATTATCAGTAACCAGACATATTGTCCAGAATGTTCAGAATTAGAACATTTGGATGTTGCTTAATTGAATACATGCTTAAGGTAACAGCAGTTAGTTGGACAGTTTTACACAAATTAGATGACAAGGAAAAAGACTACAGATGCATTGTAACATGTATGGATGGATGTATGTATGCATGTCCACATGCATGCATTCATACCATAGGAAATTTCACTTAGTAAATTCTGTCTGGCCCATATTAGGCATGAAAAAGTAGATGATGAGATTATGTTATGTATGCATATGTGTATCGCTCATTTTCTCTCTATATATATATTTGTGTGTGTTTGCATTTCTAATATATGTGTGTGTGTGTGTGTATAGATATATATATGTGTGTGTATATATATATATGTGTATATATATATATATATATATATATATATACATGCATATACACACACATATACCTATTAACATATATATAT
>NC_068985.1:72189915-72197303 GCF_001194135.2 Octopus bimaculoides
TATATATATATATATATATATATATATATATATATATATATATATATGTGTGTATATGCACATCTATTTATATACATATATATGTATGTGTTTGTATACATAAATATTTGTGCATATATCTATATGTATATGTGATGAATTTATATGTGTATAGTGAAGGTGCATAGCTCAGTGGTTAAAGTATCGGACTCATAATTGTGAGGTTGTGAGTTCGTTTGCCAGACTGGGCTGTGTGTTGTGTTCTTGAGAAAGACACTTTTATTTCACATTGTTCCAGTTCACTCAGCTGTAGAAATGAATTGTGACGTCACTGGTGCCAAGCTGTATTGGCCTTTGCCATTACCTTGGATAACATCAGTGGCATGGAGAGGGGAGTTTGGTATGCATGGGTGATTGCTAGTCTTCCATAAGCAACTTTGCCTGGACTTGTGCCTTGGAAGGAAACTTTCTAGGTGTAATCCCATGATCATTCATGACTGAATCCTAGATATATGTGTATATATATCTATGCATGTATATATACACACACAAATGCACATATATAATGGGTTTATATTTGTATGTATATAAAATGTTCTAATGCCCCCCTTCCCCACATCCCCAAGAAAATCTCCATAAAAAATTCAAAATAAGAAGTTTGAAGTCATGAATCTGGATTAAGTCTCAATTACATCAACTACTTAATTTCATCATTTTTATTTATGCATTTTGCTATGAAATTCGGGTCACATAAACTCTTGACAAGAATTAAGTGTGGATGAAACATTAAAAAGGCCTCTATGTAGTCATTTGACCCGTTAGAAATAACAACCAAATTCCCCTCAAATTATAGCTTGCCATCTTAAACATTACAGAAGGGTACATTAGATATTGATAGTCCTAGACATCTATAAAAAAAAAAAGATGGTATGGTCACAACTGGAAGAATGCCTTTGAATTTAATCCTGCTCTTTGGGGATTAATCTCTGTTTAAACAACAACTGTTCTTGTGAAGAATACTACAAAGTTTACAAAGAAAAAACAGGTGTGGTTGTCTGGTAGGACATTTGCTTCTGGACCACATTGTTCCTGGTTCTGTCCCACTGTATGGCACTTTAGGCAAGTGTCTTCTACTATAGCCTTGGACTAACCAAAATGTTGTGAGTGGAATCAGTAGACAGAAACTGAAAGAAGCCCATTGTATGTGTGTGTATATATCTATTATAATAAAAGAGAAATTTTGTCTGTCTGGGACCCCTGTATCTCTGTCTACATTTGCTTTACATTGACATATCATGCCTATTTGGAATCAGGATGACCCCGAGATTGAAAATCTTCCCTTCATTTGGTTCTTACACATCCAACATTGGAATCTGATTTAAAAGCATTTGGGTTGTTATTTCTAGCAGGTAAAGCTTGGCTGCTTCATGCTATCTTGGTTGGCATTCGTCAGATGATGTCAGAGATCATGAAGGAGAAAAAGAACATTTGCTTCATTAATTTTATGTGGAGATAAAAACTTTGGGATGTATTGGCAACAGTTGGAATTCAACTTGGGACTGGAACAATAGAATTATTGCATTACAGAATTCATTTTCATCCTTCCTTAACTTTTGATCAAACACCACTGGGGTGTATAGTCATTATAGACGTATTATAATCATGCTTTCTCTTTAGTTTTGGGCCACAGGCCCAATTAGCCCTCCATAAGAGAAAGCTTAAAGTTCACATGGAGTTTGGATTTTAAGCTAGTATATATATATATATATATATATATATATAATGTATGTATGTATGTATCTATTTGTGTGTGTGTGTGTGTGACTTTATGCTCATCTCCTACCACCACTTGACAACTGATGTTGGTGTGTTATGTCCACATAACTTAGTGGTTTGACAAAAGAAACATAGAATAAATACCAGGGTTACAAAAATAAGTCCCAGGGTCAATTTGCTTGACTAAAACCCCTCAAAGTGGTGCCCCAGTATGGCCACAGTCAAATAACTGAAACAAGTAAAAGATAACAGATTGCAAAAGAGTGAGCCTCTACATCAGGCATGGGCCTTATCAGATGTACGCATAAGTTAAACAAGCTATAGATTAGAGTTTTGCAATCCACAGGGGCCTCAAAATATTTTAAGTTCATATGTTTTCAATTTTATGAGATTTTCTAATGTAATTTCTGCAGAGGCCTTCAAGCTATATCCTAGCTTAGGGCCTTACCAAGTTTAAATCCAACATTGAGCATGGGTGGGATTTTTCTAGCAGCACTACTAACAAACAACATATGCTGTGTAAAAAATATTATATATTACACCAGCAAATCATAAATATATTGCTCAAACTTTGAGATTATGTTACAAAATTCTTGTAAAATGTTATGTTTATATAATCATGACATTAAAAGACATAAAAACCCATATGCTACCTGAATGTCACAGATTATTGCTAATGCTTGCTTTTAGTTGTTACTAAGATAGATTTGGCTACTTGAAATAGCAGCCAAGTCTATCTTAAACCAGACATGAGGAATAATGTAGTCTGAAGTATACTGTTGTTGAAGAAAAGAGGTCAAGGTTATGGCTTGATTGCCTGTGAGTGTAGGTCTGCTACTCATTTAGTCTCAACTTGAGAGTAAACACCAATAATTGCAACTGTCCTCCGCTTGGCTCACATAAAGACATAGCCTTAAGCAAAGCATGATCTTCTCAGACTTTCATTACTCCTCCTTCCATCCTCAGTCAAATGACTTGTGCCTGTATAATTAAAAAAAAAACTTTATTTGGTAGTTGCTTGCTGTTATTGAGCTCCAGATCAGTGCTGGTCAAGCAGAACAATGGTAAAATACATTCCAACCATGACCAGAATTAGTTTTCGTTTTTCTGACAATGTTAAGATATGATAGAAAGGAAATTTGGTTGATATTTCTTGCGAGTCAACTTAGTGAGAGTGGTATTTGTGGTGGTCATAATAAAAGGCCTGAATGTCCCAATTAAATGTTCCTGATTAGCAAAGCCTGCAAATTAAACACTGGGAAAAGCATAATTGTTGCAAAATCTCATTTTCTCTTTCCAATAATGTTATAAAAAATTTTTGTTTTTTCATTTTTTTTTTTCTTTTACTATTATAAATGTTGTGAAATAATGGTTAACACCTGGTTAAGAAAAACCTACTTAAATCTTTGTTTATGATCGTAGCAACACCACTCTAGTTTTTGCTTATGTATGCCACTAATATTCTTTGAACAAAGACATGAATGAGCATCAAATAATCTTGTTTATTCTTCCTGATATATTTGACACCTTTGCATCTAAGTAAAGTGTGTGTGTGTGTGTGTGTGTGTGTGTATTATGCATAAATTTTTCTTTCAATTATGAATTCCATCACCACTCCCACCTGTTTCACCTTATGAATACAATGCCTGCTTGTGTATATAATAAAAAATTTAAAAAATCAATATGATGATGCATTTGAGCCTTTAATTTTATCTGTGTGCATGTATGTGTGTCTTTGTGTGCATGTGCGTGCATGCATGAGTTGTTGTTTGAACCACAGCTTTCCTAGTTGTGCACTGTATAATAACAACTGGCGCTGTCTAAGAGTAGTGTCAGATTTCTGTTGGAGGAGATGTCAAATAACAGCAGCAGACACTTTGCTTAGTATCCTTGTGAGATACACAACTGATATTGGAATCTAAGATTAAATCAATATCTCTTCTTCCTGCCGCTACCAATAAAGAGAAACTGTGACAGCAATCATAAAACAGCCACCAATAATAACTAACAGCACTATTGACAACAACAACAACTTTAATAATACTAACAACTCTATTGACAATAACAAAACAGCAGCAATAATATAGACAACCATCACTATTAACAAAACAATGGCTGTACTATTGACAACAACAGTGACAGCAACAACAACACTACTGATGATATTGACAACAATAATAATAGCAATAACTGTGACAAAGGCAGTGACAACAAGAACAACAACAGTAACAAAGAAAATAATACCAATGGTACTAACAACACTATTGACAAGATGACAACAACAAAAACAGCATCCACAGTAAATAAATTGTGACTTTTCTTGACTTTTACAGGAATGCAAATGTTTTATCAGCAGAACTTTCACAAAAGGAACCTCAGATGGTTGGCAACATGGCTGGTGAGATTCTACATTTTTTTCTCTACTATTTTAATTTGTAGCATAATAAATAATAATTACTATTAATACTTGAACTTCATTAATTATAATTTTGTGCCAATATTAAATTTTCAAAGCAATAACGATATCTTATATTGGGCTCAAGAGCCCAAGACATTGGAAGCAAAAATTAAAAAAATATGAGAAGCTTAAGATTAATGTTAACTAGCATAGCATTCATAGAAAAATGACAGGGTTTATTTCTGTCCCCTGCCTACTTCAAATCTTGCTCCACTTTTTGTTTTATTTTATCTTTCAGTTATTCTTATGCATTTTACCATTTAAAAAAAGTTGCAAAACTACAAGACATACATACAACCTATGCTTCTATAACTTACTGTAGTTTTACACCACTTCTCTCCAATTCACATCAAGTATTGACTTGTTCTGCTTGTAATAATCATTACTTTTTTTTTTCTGCAGTACGAAAATAAATAGTTACTCAGTGACTGTGAACTTGGTGTTTTTGACCTGTTGTGTATTTCGAAAGCTGACTCCTCACATTTTTACTCATATTCTCACATTTCTCCTCTCTATTTCCTTATTCTCACATATTTAATTATATTAGTGTGTGTGTGTGTGTGTGTGTATATTCTTCCCTCCCACCTCTCAATGAAAATTTGCTATTACTTCTTCTGTTCATTTTCCAATGTCTTCTTTGTCCCACCCAACATTTTGTTTACTTGCACAAATCTCTCTCATGTCCCCCCCCCCCAACCCCTTTGTCTCTCTCTATATTTATCTATATTAGTTTGTCCAGTATTTGCTCAGCTTCCACACCACTTCTATTTCATTGCTGTTATCACGTTCCCTCTCTAATTCCCCTCTACTTCTGTTGGTTCTTTCATCTTCCCTCATCTCTTATTTTAACATTTCCACAGGCTCTCTTTCTCTCCCAGTCTTTATTCCACCCACTTCCTTATATTTCACTGTTTTATTTGCTCATTTGATTACTTGTCACACTAGCATTTTAGATGTTGATTGCTAGCTATTTCCCTTCCTCCCTCCCACTCTCTCTATCCATCTATCTCTCTCTCTCATACAAGGCTTTTCCCCCTCTCATTCATCATTCTTCTCAACACTGCCATTGCTTTCTACCTTCATATTTTTAAAACATAACAGAAAGATAAACCAAAGGACAAAACAGTCACAAAGCCCTACATATATATATATATATATATATATATATATATATATATATATATATATATATATACACACACACACACACACATACACACACATAGAGTGGGTTGTATTATCTTTACTGTCCAGGTTGAGGAGATATGCATTTCTCTTCCTTGAAATAGGAATTAGGTACATGATAGAGAAGAGGCATATAAAAGTGTATAAGGTTAACAAGAATGTTTAGGGTTAATAAATGTGCTTAAGGTTAACAAAAACGTTCAAGGTTAATAAATGCCATTTGAGAATGCACTGACAATGTTTATAGATCCTATTACTCCTACTTTCTGGAACATCTTCATGTCTGTCCTTATAGGTAATTTGTCAAAATCTTTACAGTAATGGTTGTGTATCATTCCAGTTGTGTCAGTTACAAATGGAATGATAAGAGATATTCCTTAAATGCCATAATGTTTCCTTAGCTTTTCAGCTCTCACCTGCCTGACAATTTATTTGATTAGATTTATATTTGTTGTTATTGTCATTTTGTCATTGGAGAATGTCAGGATTATTTTATGCTATTTTGTGGTTTGTCTGTTTGAATCTTCTTGAACAGTACTGACCTGAGGATAACTATACAACAAAATTAATATATGTATATGCCAATGAAGAGAAAATACACCACAATGAAGGGTCTTCAACATTGTAGTGTGATCTACTAGAAATAGCAGCAAGATCTCATATTACATCTTGCTATGTTAAATACAGAAAAGATTCATTAAATAATGTAGTCTTACATTAAACTAAAAAGGCAAGATGATTATGACTGGTATGCCTTTGATAACACATCTGTTCAATCAAGTTTGTTCTGGAGCTGAGCAGCTGCAACAATGCATGTGAGGTCAGGATTACCTAATCTGGATTGATTGGTTAAAAGAGTTGGTGTTTAGATGACAACTAAAGCACAAGCTTCCCACAGCAATCTATAGATCTTTGGACTCCCAAAGCACACACTTTCCACTCATGTCCATCTGATCTAGTCATTTCTCCTTTTATAGCCATTTATTGTGTCTCATCTCCCATATCAAGCATCTAGAACACTTTCTTAATCTTTCCTCCCTACTCACACGATGGTTTGTTTCTTGTGAACACCAACCTACAAGATGTTCAAACTGAACATAAACCACATTAATCTCACTGGTCTAAGTCATGTGTCATACCCATCCTTCTCTCTACCATTGTGTAAAACTGGAATACTGCACCATACAGTTGGTTAAATTAATACTTTTCTGTAAAGTGGTTGGTGTTTGGGAAGGGCATCCAGCTGTAGAAACCATGCCAAAACAGACAGGAAAGCCTGAACAACCCTTCAGCTGGTCAGCTCCTGTCAAACCGCCCAACCCATGCCAGCATGGAAAACAGACGTTAAATGATGATGATGATGATGATAATTACTACATCTATACTTGAAAACTCTGAGAGTTATTAGAAATGATAGGCTTCACAATTTTTTGATAGTTTCTCATGTTTAATCCTTTAGCATATAAACCGGCCATATCTGGCCCAAATATTCTACCTGTTGTACGTTCATACTGGTCAGATCTGGCATCTCACACCTACCCTACAATGTCATTCTAAAAAACAATCACATCATTGAAATTTCAATGCTACAAGATAATGCATGATTAATTAAAAACAATGTGAATAAGTAAGGATTATATTTGACAAAGCAATCTGAATGCAATAGGGTTAAACTGACTACCCTATGAAATAGGATTCTTTTTCAGGACCAGAAGAACACTTTAGCTATGATAGGGTGTGTCACTCTCAACAAAAGCTCATATGAGATTCTCTTTAGAGCAGAGGTTCTCATTATTTTGGGCCACTGCTCCCCCCACACACACACATCATGCCCACATAATACCCTCAGTGCCCCCACCCCTATTTTTATGTATAAATAAAAATTTTATATTATACTAATTTATATATGCTACCAATTATTTGATATTTAGTATATTATATAATTTGTATACAATACTATAATATTATAAATTCATATGCCCCCCCCCCC
>NC_068985.1:72197347-72204483 GCF_001194135.2 Octopus bimaculoides
CCCCCCAATCCACTGCCTTTCTCCCAATGCCTCCTTTTTCTCTACCACCCCCTTAGACACTAACACCCACCTGGACCCTCTCAACGCCTACCGGTGGGGGCGGTAGTGCCCACTTTGAGAACCTATGCTTTAGAATATTGTATGCTGCTACTGCTACATTATCAAAACCACATCCTGTAGAGGATTGACAAAAATCCACCTGTTACTGACACTCCATTCACTAGTTAACAGACACACTGTTTCTCCTCTGTCTCTTCTACCACTATTGCATTAGTTTCTGCTCTGCAGACTACTACTTCCAGCCAGTCCTACCTCTCATTACTATTCTGTCACACCTCATGAAAATAATTCTGGAATTCCCTCTTCTCTTCCCACATTCTTATGCAGACATTAACCTACAGAAGTTCATGTTGAGCAACATCTGTATCTTCTTCATCCTTCTTACAGGGATATCATGAAAGTCATTGATGCTGCATCGCCTTTGAGTAAATAATAAACCATGCTCAAATATTTCAGAAGCAGTAGTATGATATTTCCTTTGCTTCAAACTCAACCTGAAATATTAAAAAAAAAAAAAAAATTCAGGATTCTGAAGTGTACTTCTGATTTTATTTCTTTTTACTGCACTTGGTCATTGCTCTGCGAATATTTGAGAGTGGGGAGGCAGTCTCTTCAAGAGCTTTTGTAAATCTTATCAATCACAGTACTTATTTTAGTTTGATACTTATTATATCGATCTTGAATTGTTATTGACAGAACACCATTATTTTTTATAGGTAAATGTGAATAAACATGAACACAGGCAGCCACATATGTACATAATTATGTATGTGTGTGTGTGTAGAGAGAGAGAGAGAGAAAGAGAGAGATGTAAGCCTTTCTTTTTATAAGAAAGTAGGATTTATGTTGAAGGAAATTTGACTGCTATTTCTAGCAGGTCAAACTGCTCAGCTTTATTGTGTTTGGTGTTGATGTGAGTAGTTATGGATGTAATGATTTTTGTAGTAAAATATTTCTCAGTCTATCAACTGTTGTTCTTTTGAAACTTTAACCAGTACCTTCAATGTGAGCTACTGTCTCTTGTGTTCTCCCCTGATTGATTTCTGACTACAAAATGCAATCACTTTACATCAAGAAGAGGATCTTCTGTGGCCACAGGCTACTTGAAATTAGTCATATATTCTCTGTTTGGATCTCTTACCAAATCTGAAGATGAAATTGAACAAGTATTCCCAGCTAATTATTATTTTAAGCCCATAAATCCTACTATATACAATCTCTTAAATCTATTTGCCTAAGGCTTTATACCTAATAACAACAACAAAAATATAACACACACTCTACTTCGAAAGATTACGTTATATGGTTGTATATTTTGTTTGTTCTTTTTTTTTTTTGTTAGTTGGAGTTTTTTTTTAATATATATGTTTTACTTTTTTCTTCTCCAAATACCTCTGTATTTTGGTGTTGTTTCCGTATGTTTAGAAAATTTCTGCTTGCAATCATATAAATGGCTAAAATCAATACCACTAGAGAACAAGTGAGCCCTACACAGTAGAAATAATAACAATCTCCACTACCACAACCATCACTGGCATCTCTTCTCTCCAGACTTTTTAGTAAGACATATGATACAACTGCATTAAATGTATGAATTAACCCAAGGCTAAATATAAAATAACCAAAGTAGCCTTTATTGTTAATTTAATTGGTGTATTGATTTCTAGGTTTTGCATGGCAGAGGCCACACATTTGCATATGGAGGGAAGGGAAAATGTACTCAGTTTTATCAACCTCAGTACATAACTGGTATATATTTTATCAACTTAGGAATTGTAAAAAGAAAAGTCACCTTTTATTGTATGTAAAGGAACATTACTAAATATTAGAATGCATTTAGTCTGTGTGTGTTCTATCAAATCTGTCATCTCCTATGGTTAATATTTCTATTGAAATGCACTGCTTATTTCTTGCAGTTGATTTTGGAAATATTCAAGAATTTAAACAGATTTTTCATTATTAAACCATTGTTTGGAATATATTTTAAATGGCACGTAAAAAGTACCATTCGAGCTTGGTGAATGCCAGTGCCATCTGACTGGCCCTCGTGCCGGTGGCATGTAAAAAGCACCCACTACACTCTTAGAGTGATTGGCGTTAGGAAGGGCATCCAGCTGTAGAAACTTTGCCAGATCAGATTGGAGCCTGGTGCAACCTTCTGACTTGCCAGCCCTCAGTCAAACCATTCAACTCATACGAGCATGGAAAGCGGATGTTAAATGACGATGATGATGATTCTGACATAAAATTATGATGAAAGATTTCGCAATTTAAATATGCATTCTCTAAAACAAAAGGATCTGAGTTGTAGAATTGGGGGTAACCTCAGATGGCTTAGTATTAAAAGGGTTATGATAGTAGAGTGAAGAATGGGAAGATCCCGATCAGGGTATCTATTCTATGAATTCTACCAGTTCATTGGTATTTTATATATATCAACCTTAAAGGATGAAAGACAAAGTTACTCTTGATGAGATATGATTTCAGTGCACAGAAAACCAGAATTCATAATTTATCATCATATTTTATGCACTAAACTCTATGCCAATTCACTACTTTCATAGGACAGAAAAATGATGTTGTCTTTAAAAGCATTGTGTTACTGAATTCAAATCTCACCAAGGTCAACTTTACCATATAACCTTCCAGGGTTGATAAAATATGTACCTGAAAAGTGCCACTGTTGATACAATCACCCTTACTCCACACACAATGCATGAAATTGGTGTCTATTTAAGAAATAATTGTCCTTATCGCTAAGAAAAACACCACTCTTTAGATAGTTTTATGCTTGTTTATGATACGTATCTTGTCTTTTTTTTTTATATATAGAATATTGCCTAGTGTGCCCTTTCTTAATTTTTAAAGAAAGATACAAAATTATATAATGATGGCATGTGAAAAAGCAACCCAAAAAAATGTTAGCAAAATAACTTTTAAACATTTACAAGACATATATTAGCAACAGAGGCAGTATTAATACCGTGAGATAGTACAGGGTGTCCCAAAAGTCACTGATGGGTTTCAGTTTTAAATAACTTCCTTAACTTTACAACTAAATGCATAAAATTTTGATACAATATAAAGGATATAATGGAAAATAATATGGACTAGTCATATTTTGCAACACCACTGCATCACATATGAAAAATGACTTGGCTTAAATGGTAGCCATTTTCGACTTCACACGCCCGTACTCTTTCCAAAACTTGCACCACAACACCCTCAAGAGTTTCAGACCCCACTTCTTTGATTTCTTTGTTGATGTTCTCCTTCAGTTGCACCAGGTGCTCTAGTTTGTTGATGTAAACCCTCTCTTTCAGGTATCCCCACAAGAAAAAAATCAGGGCTAGTCAAGTCTGGGGAACACGAAGGCCATTCAGAGTAGACTTCACACATGGTTCCAGCAAGATGAGCCAACTGCTCATACTGCAAGAGAAACAATACAGTTGCTACAGCAGTGCTTTGGAGAGAGAATAATCTCCTGCTATAGCAATATCAACTGGCCTTCACGTTCCCCAGACTTGACTAGCCTGGATTTTTTCTTGTGGGGATACCTGAAAGAGAGGGTTTACATCAACAAACTTCACATCTGTATTCTTTTTTATGGTTATTATTTTTTTTATATGATTTTGTTCTGTATTATAAAATACTTAATTTATCAACTTTCAGAATATCATGAAAATACGTTAAGACTATGTCATGATCCAATATACCAAAAGAGTAAGTACAACTTTACTTTACCATTCTAACTCCCCTACTGCTACTATTATTGAAAAAAAAAAAAAGAAACGATAGACAAAGCTAATGAACAACAAGCCAGTTGGTCAGCAAGTCGTGATTTACTATCAGCATTATTTGTTGTGATCTCAGACAAGATGCTTAACTTTGAGTTGTCTAGTTCAATATTTTTATCGTTGTTCAATCCCATGTCAACTTTGAAAAGCAGTACTCCAGTGATGTTAACCCATCTGTTTTTTTTTTTAAACAGTAGTATGATTAATGAGGGATTTAGCTACTACATCTAGCAAGTCAGTTGATCATATAATGGCTTATGTTGTTGGTTGGCCCCTGAGTCACAATGATCAAACAGATCTATAATCTAATGCATTTCAGCCATGACCTTTTCATCTCATTTTTCAGACTTGTATCTAGGACTACTCTTTTACTTTTAACACATAAAGTATGACGGGCCATGATCATGGCCGTCAGGCACTGTCACTCAAAAGCTCCATTACCCACCAGAATGCAAGAGAGCTTATAGTTCAACTAATGACTTTTCAGATAATGTCAAACTTGCTACCATTATATACTAAGAAGATATTTCAACTATTTTTTTTTTTTTTGTGTGCATGGTAGTCTCATTTTCATAAAATGTGCTCAGCAGTCCATGCTATGTAAGTGGAAATCCCAACGCTTTATGGGTTAAAGATGGTAAAGTGTAACTTAAGGGAGATTTAGATGCTATTTATGCAGTGGGCTCCATTGGGGACACAATTTACATTAAATGAATTAGTTGTGGTGATACAAATTTAACAGGTTTAGAAGACCAGCTTTTATAGTAGGAACTTCATTTTAATGATTCAGATTTTCAAAATATGAGAGGGATTGAACAGAAGCTTTATTGTTATACTGGTTTCAGTCACTGGATAGTGATCATAGTGGAGCATCACCTTCAAATGTCTCACCAATCATATCAAAACAATAGGTTATTGTACATAAAGTTCCACAACATAAACATTGGGAAGGGAGTCACTTGTACAAACACAGGGATGTGCAGTTTCTGTTTGATAAATTCCACTCACAGAGTATTGATCAACTGTAATTTACAATTGAAGACATTTGTCCAAAGTTCTCTGTAAACTTCTTAACCATATAGATGTCTTTCTCTATACTTATAAATTTCTGTAATAAATACAATGTTTGTCAGTAAGGCACTCTAATTAGATTTAAAGAAATACCTGAGGAATGACCTGAAATGATTTTAGGCATTTCTTGTTTTAAGACTGATTGTATTTATATGGATTACCTGCTTAATCTCATACACTATACCTTTCAGCTTTGGGTGGTGTTCAGCCTGACCTTACTAACATCATGGATCAAAACGAAATGAAAGATCAAAACCTGTATAACAGAATCAGTATGAATGTTCCTCAAATGAAGACTTTCTACCAAAAGCCAAACCCAGTATCTGCTGTTGCGCCCTACGCAACCACCACCTTGATCAATACTTCTAACCTTCTGGCTAAACCTCTGCAGGTAATCATATTCATTTCCATTCTGTCTTAGTTGTTTTACTCATCCCCCTTTACAGCAATATGTGTGCATACATGTGTGTGTGTGTGTACATATATATACACAAACACATTTATCAAAGTTATATTTGTTATATATAGGTTTGATAAGCACTATGTATAAAACTTTTGGAATTTGAGTCATTTACTTGGCACTGCAGTTAATAAAGAAATATATATGTATACATATATATGTACATTTAAAGAAAAAAACAGGCATGAAAATATCTATTTTCCAATGTTTTGCTGAATAGCTGTGAAACAAGTACATTATATTCTAAACATGCGAACTAGTTGAAGCATTTTTCAGTGAAAATATCTTCAACATAATTTGCATGTGTCTTGAAGAGACTATGTGGCAGACATTAAGGTTCTTAAGTTAGTGAATATTGTATGCATTAAAGCTCTTTTGCAAAAAGCCAGCTATGTAGTTCTTTAAGAGGAATTATGTTCTGAGCAAAGACTCCCTCACACACAGAAGTTAAAATACAAAGACTGCCTTATATCTGATGTAAAAAATAAAAAAGTGATATTGATGTTGATGCTGGAGAAAAATGCAAATGATAAAAAACATCATGGAGAAATAAATGTATTGAACATTGAAACAAGACGCAAGGAAGGAAAACCCATTAATACTACTTTTAAATGTTAAAACTTGTAACCAAGTCTGTATTTCTAGTTGTAAAACTGCTGACTTGTAGGTCATATATACAGCACCATTTTTTTTCAGATAGCATCTACACAAAAACAGCAAAGAAGCCAGACATGCATGCACACACATTCACACAAACACACACACACATACAACTGGCTTTTGCAGTTTCCATTTATCAATTTCATTCATGAGGTATTGGTCAGCCCAAGACAATAGTTGAAGATACTTGCATGAGACATCACACAGTGAGAGCAAACTTAAAACAGCACAGCATTGTCTTCACCTGCATGTGTTGTGTGTGTTTACATATGCGTAGATGAAGCGTAATCAAATACTTAAATAATTCATTTGGCTATCATAAAGTACCAGGTCTGATTTCACTGCATGGCAGCATCTTGGGCAGGCATCTAATACCAGTGAATAAGATTAACCCAAGAGTTATTGGGTAGATGGAATGAAAATTTCAGTAGATTGATGGTACCTGTAAGTTTAATGTCCAACATCACTCTGCTACGCACTGCCCCTACCTGAGAATTACATCAAGTGTCCATGTACCTGTGCCACTTACATGTTATTTCAGTAAGCTGGCTCTAGTTGGTAGTTGAGTTGATAGAATGCCTGAATGTTCATCATTGGAACTAATGGAGATCCAACATTATGTGTGTGCATACATACATATACATGTATATGTATGTATGTACAAGCATGTGTGTATATGCATATATATATATATATATTTATATATATATATATATATATATATTTATATATATATATATATAGAGAGAGAGAGAGAGAGAGAGAGAGAGAGATAGATAGATAGATTATATATTATATGTAGACATAATATATATGTACATGCAGCCACACATGCATACATACAGATATTTGCTTGCATATACGCATGTGTGTAAGAATATATGTATGTTTTAGTCTTTTATTCACAATAATCCTCATTCATATCTTGATATTACATTCTTATGATTACTTTTTTGAAATGGCCGAAAGTAATAATGGCAAACATGAATTTTCACACTATGTCTCTCTCTTTCTCTCTCTCTCTCTCTTTCTCTCTCTCTCTTTCTCTCTCTCTCTCTCTCTCTCTCTCTCTCTCTCTCTCTCTCTCT
>NC_068985.1:72204543-72213471 GCF_001194135.2 Octopus bimaculoides
TATATATATATGTATGCATACATAGATATATATGTATGAATATATGTGTGTGTGTGTGTGTGTGTGTGTGTGTGAGTGTATATATATATATATATATATATATATATATATATATACTCCTGTTCCGCCTACACACGCATACACACATTTACTCATACATACTTGCTCTGAAAAAATTTCTAGATTTACTAAAAGAATTTTTTTCTTGATTGATACATGGCACATTCTTAGTTTATTGTGGAAAATTTTCTCCACATGAACATATAAACTATCTTTATTCACCTACACTGCATGGCTATATTTTTCTTGTGTACTGTCTGAAACATTCTTATTCAGAATCATGTTCAAAGCCAGTCTCGATATCTAAAGTAGATATGTTTTGTCAGGAGTACATGTATATACATATACCGGTATATACATGTGATGAGTTGAGTGTGTGTGTGTATACAGGAACAGTTGTATGTATGTGCATCCATGCACCATGTCTTTGAATGTTTAATACATGTGTATATCATCGCACATATGCAAATTTGTGTATTGATACATTTATATGCACATGTATGCATATATGTATACATACATACCTACATACATACATATATACATACATGCATGCACACACATATATATTGTTGATTTTTTTTTTTGTATGTTTAGCTGCAATAAAAACGATTTTACTTTGATCTAAGGGGTTTCTCTATACACTTGTAGAGTACCAAATTAATTATTCTTTAACAAGAACATTGTTGGCAGTGACTTCGAAGCTTCAGCCAGTTAAATAATCATCAGATAGATAAAAAGATAGATAGATAGGTAGGTAGGTAGGTAGGCAGGCAGGCAGGCAGGCAGGCAGGCGCATTCTTGCATACATAGACACATATATACAAACACACACATTTGTGCATATCTACATTGATATCAATCAGGTGGTCACAGTAATCCATAATAAGAAGGCTCTCAGTGTTACAAAAAAAGAGTAATGACACTTGGTGTTTATTGCCTTTTTCCATCATGGCCAGACATAATGACTCAAGGCTTTTCTGTGTGTCATAACATCTGGTCGTATTGTAAACAGACAAACATCTATTATGTGTAGGTGTGGGTATCTCTCTCTCTCTCTCTCTCTCTATATATATATATATATATATATATATATATATATGCATGTATATACACATACACACACACTCACACACTTATATGTATATGTGTGTGTCTGTGAGTATGTCTATTGCTATATACATATATGTGATATGTGTGTAGATATATATGTATCAATTTATGTGTGTGTGTGTACATATGTGTATATTTATATATATGTAGGTGGGTTATGGCTGAATGGATAAGAACTTTGCTTTGTGGCCATAAGGTTCAAGGTTCAGCCTTACTGTGTAGTGTCTTGAACAAATGTCATTTTCTTTAGCCTCAAAAAACATAAGTACTCAAAAACTATCTAGAAACCCATCTGATGAATTCTGCCTGTAATTCAAAGGTTGAAACCTTGTCACAGACTTGTCATATTGATTCTACCTGAGAGTACATTAAGGGTACATGTCTGCACAATACTCAGTCATTTACATTCTAACTCAAAGAATGGGAAATTGATTGAGCAACTAAATACTAATTGAAGTCAATGGATGCACATACTCATACACACATATGTGTTTGTATATATGTATATTTGCATTTATGTGCATGGAAGTGTCTACGTATATATCATCACTGTCATCATCATTTCACATCCATCTTTCATGCATTCATGAGTAGGACAGTTGACAGGAACCAGCCAGGTAGAAAAACTACCCTAGGTACTGTGTCTGTTTTGCCAGAGATTTTATGGCTGGACACCCTTCGTATTTATATATGTATATATATTTGTATTCATATATGTATGTGTGTGTGTATTTATTTAAGTATATATACATGTGTATGTGTATATGTAGTCATATGCAAGATAAAACTTCTTCAACTGTTACTCTAAGTTCAATTTCTCCATTCTGAAAAGGAGAAAAGTGTTGTATTAATATATAGTCGAAAGTTTTCGCCAGCTTAGCAGATTATAATTAGTTAGTAATGCATCAACATTTTAATGGTTACTGAAAAATAAACCTTAACATTTATCGTGCATGTATGTATAGATAAACTATGCAAAAGACATGTGCAATTTTTATCAGTTCTCATATGAAAACTTGATATTTTCATCTGTTTAATACCATATGCAAAAGAACATATGCAAAAGAACATATGATTTGGTATTGTAGCTCTTGTTAATAAAATTCTACTGTTGAATGACTGAATATGGGTACATCTTTCAGGGTATGATAAAACAATAGTAATATAACATGTTATCCAGTCAGCTAGGTTTCATGAATTTCATTTATTTGATGAAAAGTTTAAAAAGGTATAATAAAATGTTATATTTCTCTGAGTGACACAAATTACTTTGGGCACAAATTGTTTAGGTTACAGCATGCTTTTTTGAAGGACTTATTAATCAGATAATGTTTTCTTTTATACTCCAGTTATATTTTGATAGTGAAGTAGTAAGTCATCTTTTTGAGGTCTGAATAATGTTACAATCTTATTCCTTTTTTAATGATTTCCAGAGAGCCCTATATAGCATTTTGTTTAAAAATTTCAATTTCATCTGCTCAGTAAAATAATGAATTTGAAATTTACATAATTTTGAAAGGGAAAGTATTAAAACTGTAGCAATTACAAATTTGAAAGTTGTTTTGGGTTTTTTCTTTCTCTTTTTTGTTTATACTGGCTATGGAAGCAGCAAAGATTTTGGTGGAGTTGTAGCTTACCTTAATCCTATTTTAACCATACATATCTTATATGTGGTCTGTGGTCAAATTATTTATAAGATTAGATATATCCTAACAACACTGGTACTAAAACATAGCCTTTAAGTTGGATTGTACCATATACAGCATATATGTGTAAGAAAACCAAGACCAGTAACATTTTATTACAGAGATATCTCTCTGTTAGCTCGCTGTTCCTTATAAAGATTTAACATTTCACAAATTTTAGAAAAAAAATATTTTTGCTAACTGTGCTAACTGTATTCCAGTTCTGGCATTATCACTTTTTCTACATAACTTGTTTACATACTATATATCAGCCTACAAAAGTCACTATTTCCTGCCCAGCTGATGGAGTGGCCATGGCTGGAATGTCTTTTGTAGTCACTGCTGACCTAGGCTAAAAAGTAAACTCAATACAGTCATTTGTACTGCACAATTTTTAAAGGCTATATATTGTCAAGTAAATAGGGATGATTCTACACTTTCAGTCATCCTGTTAGAAATAGCAACCAAATTTTCCTCTATTCACAGCCTACCAACTTAAAAAAAGAAAAGGTTACTGTGGTTCTTGATATACCAAAAGAGTGGATGATCAAGGAACACTTTCGATCATAGCACTGCACAGTCGGAACTGGATTAGTTCTAACCAAAACTAATGACACGATATTGGCTCAAACTTTTGGCACTAGGCCAGCATTTTGTGGGGAAGGGGCTAGTTTATTACATTGACCCCAGTGTTCAACCAGTACCTATCTTATCAATCTTGAAAAGATGAAAAGCAAAGTTGACCTTGTTGGAAATTGGCCTCAGAGCACAAAGACAAACAAAATGCTGCTAAGTATTTTGCCTGTTGTGCTAACGGTTCTGCCAGCTCACTGCCTTAACTAACGACACGATATATACTGCTATCTAAATGTATGTGATTTACTCATAATATTCAAATTTACCTTGTTCTCCAAAACATCTGCAATCTTCACTTTTTTTATTTATGAGATCTTCAGAATAGAAAGGAAAAGTGTATCACCTATTATATTTTAAATCTCTTTGTTGGTTTTTGTTAATTTTTTTTAATAATAATATTGACTTAGATGTTTGTCATATAAAGTCTCCTTTAATATTTTTTTTATGAATTTTATGCTGTGGTAGAATTGCTGCAGTTTGTATGCATGTTCATATGTGTTTATGTCAATTCAATTTGAGATTATGCTTCTAAAGTGCAATTTAGTACAAACTGATTTTTGCTTTTTATAAGCTCTGTCAGTATGTTTCTTTCAATGAGATGATGATGATGATGATAATGACAATTTTGTATGTTACTGTTACTACTACTACTACTACTACTACTACTACTACTACTACTACTACTGTGGTGCTGTTAGCAAGAGTTGTAAAAATTCAGATTATAAAATTAATTTGAAAATATTTTTTCCTTATCCAGATGCCATAAAAATTAGTACAATATTATAAATTAAGTACCAGGCAAGTACTTGTATCTATATATATGACTAGTTCCCTGTCCTCAACATTATGGACATTGTGCCTAAACTTGAGACTGCTTTTATTTGTAGGATCTCTATGGAATCTTTATAGGATCACATCAAAGATTAGGAGGACTAGAATTTGTAGCAGCATTTAGTATTATGTGGTTATTTATATGTTGACATGTTATGATGCTAGTGTTTCCTTTGATATGCACAGTGATTGTTTTTTGGTGCTGTTGAAGGAGACTAGCTTGTCATGCCTGCATGGTAGAATATTTTATTGAGGTCTCTCTTGTTTGTGAAGACAGAACAGGCCTGTCACAAGGTGTCTAAGTTGTGTGTGAAGGACACCTGTGCAGAAGATTAAAGAGGAATTAAGGATTCTAGCAGCAATTTTACAATCATCATTTTGGGTTGTTCTTATTTTGTTTTTGTTTTAATGATAATTTTAGTTTTGAAATTATAACATTTAGGATCTGTTCATTAAATTTAACAATCAATGAAGAAAAATCTAAAACAAAACTAATAGCATATGATTTTTATTTCTTCAGTGGAGTCCTTATTTTAATATCATAGTTTATTTATTGAAATTTCTAA
Organism: Octopus bimaculoides; assembly: GCF_001194135.2. Lineage (NCBI taxonomy): Eukaryota > Metazoa > Mollusca > Cephalopoda > Octopoda > Octopodidae > Octopus > Octopus bimaculoides. The sequence goes on from NC_068985.1 coordinate 72,209,435, forward strand.
TTTGATTTTTGACAGCTCTAGAATATGGAAGTCTTCATCATTGTTATTACAAGAAGTAGTAATAGCAACAGTGGTAGTACTGATGTTGTTTCATTGTTGATAGCTTTAGAATCTAAATGAGTTAATCATTATTACCTTACTGTTATTATGGCTTTGCTTAAATTTATTATTATTATTGCTGCTGCTGCTGCTACTATAGCAGCAACTGTTGCTATTATTATTCACCATCATCATTGTATTGTTGACAACTTTTCAATAGGGAAAGAGTTAACCATTAATATTATCATTATTGTTGTTATTTAATCATTTCCCCCCCGTTATCACCAAAGGAAATTTATTGTTATGTATTCATTCACAAACAACAACAGCAATAAAAAAAAATTGTTTCTATTATGTCTTTTATTTATTTTTGTTTTGTGTGTGTGTGTGTGTGTGTGTGTGTGTGTGTGTGTCCCCACTTCCCCTATTTTTCCTTTTTCAAAACTGAAATGCTTTTTATTTGAATTTAATTTCTTTTTACCACTCAAATATATCCCATTAGCTTTCTTATACATATTTTATTGATTTCTGTTTGGTTTTATCTAGCGTTCAGCAAAACATCATCATAAAGTAATGATTTAACATATTGCTCTTGAAACCCATAATGAACAAATAACCCCAAACACACACACACTAATTTTATATTCATTTTCCCACACTAATATGACTGGGATATTTTAATTTTTTTCTGTTTTGGAGGAATTCACCCCCTCCCCCACTATTTTTTAAACTGGTTGCCTTTCCTGTTAATAATCTGTTAACAATGTGGTTAATATGAAATCTGTTTGCTAGCCTTGCAAACTGAGCCACTAGAATAGTTTATGTGTCTTTCACAAGACAGCAGTCCAATTTGATGTGATGCTATAAATAGGCTGAATGGTAACATAGAGGTTCCCTCAAAATGCTGTTCAAATTTGACCTCTACCAAACCTTTCTACTTCCATTTTTTTACAAAATGTAGGGATCTCCCTAAAGTTTTGCAGAAAGACATTAAAGAACTGTGGCACTTTGAACCCCTAATGTCAATTTGGAAGTGGGTGCTTCCGTGTGATTAGCTTAACCCTTTTGTTACCATATTTCTGAGGAAATCCACTGTCTTTGTTTCAATTTATACTGAAAGTAATGAAAGATTTTGAAAATAATTTTGTCCTTATAAAACTGGTGTTTAGAACATAAATTAATATGGAATATTGTTGGAAGGTTTCAATTTAGATCACTTTGAAACAAGAACGTTGCACCATAGAACTAAGGATGGTTGCAGACAGGTTGGTATCAAAAGAATTAAACAGGTCTTAGCTGGCCATAGATCTGGCCTCTCACACCTACTCTGCAATGTCATTTTAAAAATAAACTATCAGATCATCAAAATCTTAAAGCCAAGCAATTTTGCATGATTAATTCAAAACAATGTGAATAAGTAAGCTTTACATTTAACAGAATACTTTGAATGCTAAAGGGTTAACTTTTGAGATGGGCTACTGTGCAATCCAGCTGTCACAATCTGCAATAAGAACCATAGATTGAAGCCTTGAACTACCTGTTCTGGTACTTTATGCTCTAAGTTCAAATCCTACTAAGGTGAACTATGGTTTTCATCACCTTAGGTTCAATAACAGAAAGTACTAGTCATGTGCTGTAATTAATTTGACTAACCTCCTCCGCTCACACCCCACATTTCAAGCCTTGTGCCTAAATTATTAAGATAGAAAACAGAAAGTAATGATATACTCTTATAAACTTGTAAATTCTCATACAGTCATTTCATTCTTTGAAAATATTTTAGTCTTTTTTCTTTTCACACTAAGAATAATTACTTGTAATCATTAAAACAAAAGTTGTCTGCAGCTGTGGATTTGAAATAATTAATTAGAGGCATGATTGGAATTTCAATTTTTTTTACTTTTTTAATTGTTCTATTATCCTCAATAGGAGGTAAAATAATATTATTTAGCTTTCAAATCTAAACCCAATATAAATAAACTTAGTCCCACCTTTATACTTCAGGGTGAGGGATGGTGGAGCTTCACAATATTTTTATATGTATTCACTTCTTTAATGCTACCCATCTGTTGAATTGTTTTCCTAGACTTGAATATTTACATATTAAGTGCTTTTTAAAATTTGGATACGCTTTCTATTACTGACCAAAAATATGAAGTAGCATGATCGCTTCAATAACGTATAGGTTCCTTTTCAAATTCTAAACATTTTAGCTTATCAGTCTATGTGTATGTATGGAAGTGATAAGTTTAACCTTTTATTGTCTCCTATCTTGAGCAGTCATGCCCTTTTCAGCCCATTCCAATTCTCATTACTCATGTGTTTGATCAATAAAACTTTCTAATATACAAGCCAATGTAAAAACTACAGCTTGTTAAAAATAGCAACCAACTCTCCCTCCCTCAGATCACACTTTATCACAATGGTTTTTGAACAGTGCATTATATATGTCATCACCTTTAATAATAATTTCTATAAAAATTTAACACCATCCACACAGATGTCTACGTGGAAGTACAGGTCAGAGTAATATAGCAAAATATGAATAAAAAAAAGTGCTGTACTAAATTGGTTTCTTTTACTTAATATAATATGTATTTTCTTTTTTATATATATCCTTCTTCCTTTCAAAGTATAATGTGAAGGAGGTATTTGTAAAACAATATCTGGGGCAAAGGGAGTGCTGAGCTACGAAACATTGTGAATAATTGGTTTTCATGAATTACTTTTACCTACTCTACTGTACCTATTTACAACTTGTGAAATTTGGCCATTCCAAACTCTAGCTAAGATGGAGATATTAAATATAACCCGAGACATAAATGCAAAACCAATAAGCATTTAACAAACATAATTATTAGTTTATGTGTAATTCAAGAGTGTGTATGTGTGTTTGTCCTGTTCCAATTCTTTTAATAAGGTCAGGAAACAGAAACTAAGCTGTGAATATTCTTGTCAAGAATTGTGAAACTTCAAGATCACAAAATATATGTAACCATGCACACATACAAAACATCAATGCACACACTCACAAAAACACACACGTTAGATGTCGTTTTCAAACAGAATTTATGGCATCAATTTCTGATATTCCATATAAAAAGAAAAATAATGAATTTTTTTCCCTTTGTTATTTTTAAAGGAAATACTGAGAAGACAACACATAGTACATACGCACACACACACACACACACTAATATGCATGCATAAATATATACATATGCAAGTGTATTGTATTCTTACATAAAGACACATACATGTATGAAAATGTACATATGCATATGTTCACATGTATGTGCACACACAGAGACACAGTGTGTGTGGATGTATTATATAAATATATATATTATATATATATATTTTATATATCTATATATATGTTTATGTGTGTACGTATATATATATATATATATATATATATATATATATATATATATATACATCATTCATATGCTATTCTTTTACTTGTTTCAATCATTTGACTGTGACCATGCTGGAGCACCGCCTTGAAGGGTTTTCTTTAGTCAAACAAATCAACCCCAGGACTTATTTCTTAAGCCGAGTACTTGTTCTGTCAAGCTTTTTTACTGAGCCACTAAGTTATAAGGACAATGACACACCAAACACCAGTTGCCAAATAGTGGTGGTGGTGGGCCAACACAGACACAAAGAGACACATACATACATACATATATGATGGGCTTCTTTTGGTTTCCATCTACCAAAGCCACTCACAAGGCTTTGGTTGGCCTGAGGCTATAGTAGAAGATACTTGCCCAAGGTGTTACACAGTGGGACTGAACCCGGAATCATGTGGTTGGGAAGCAAGCTTCTTACCACACAACCACACCTGCAAGATATATATATATGTGACATTAATAAAAATCTGTAAATGTACAAACATCCAGATTTCTGAGTTCCTTAATTTTTTTCTATATAATTTCTGTACATCACCTCCAAACTTTCCTATATATATATATATATATATATATATATAG
>NC_068985.1:72214257-72216431 GCF_001194135.2 Octopus bimaculoides
TATATATATATATATATATATATATATATATATCATTCATATGCTATATATATATATATATATATATATATCATATGTATTCATATGCTATTGTGTTTGTGTGTGCAAAGACTGAAGTTGTAATAAATAGAAAGCAGTCAGGACTCAGCTGACATCAGAGAAATGACCATGTTCAATATGCACAAAAGGAATTAGTAGAAAAACCATATGGTGTATTTAATGAAATTTGTGAGTGTATAAAAGGCATAGTAGTATCACTGGTAAGCTAGCATTGAATAGTCTTATTGATTATCCCTGATGGTCCTGCTGCTTTTCTTGCCTTTATATTCTTAATTTCACTTTTGACCATACAGATGCCAAATTCAGTAGCTGATATTGCTGTTGGGTTATCTCCTTTTCCTACACATTTTCCTAATTAAGCAGCTTCTCATAGTAGCATGTTCATGCCTTCTTTTCACCATCAGTAACAGTCAGTGTGCTGCTGTCATTCTGATCGCCCCTTTTCACTTACAGCATTGTGATTCATATGGATATTGCTTTGCAACCCAGAACAGCTTACAACTCTGATCCTCCTGTTTCAGAACATGGGTAAGCTTCATACTTGTAGCTTCTCACCATACTACATATACATGATCTTTTACTTTTTATCTTCTTTACTTGATTCAGTCATTTGACTGTGGCCGTGCTGGGGCACCACCTTGAAGAGTTTTTAGTTGATTGAATCAATTCCAATACCTTTTTTTCTAACTTTGGTATTTATTTTATTTGGCTTCTTTGCTGAACTGGTAAGTGACAGGGATGTAAACACACCAACACCAGTTGTCAAGGCTATAGTAGAATATGCTTACCCAAGTTGCCATGCAGTGGGACTGAACCCAGAACCATATGCATGGGAAACAAGCTTCTTATCACACAACCATGCCTGCACCTAGCTTTTCTTCTGGCTGCCTGATATTATTCCTTGTTCCCCCTTTCATCCACTCTATCTATGATCACCTTTTAGCTTATCATTTGTCAGCTCTACTTTTCTTCTACCCTGTCCCTATCCATTTGACTGGAGCCTTGCTCCATCCATGAATCTGGTGTTGTTTGTAACAAATTGTCTTGTAAAAATTCACAATGGTTCCTCTATGTTATAAGTTTGTATCTTTTTCTTTCCCTCTTCCTCCTGTCCTCTGCATCACCTCATACTTCCTTGAATCTACATCAGCTGAGATATCTTTCAGTTTCCATAACTTCATTCTCCAAACTGTCTTCGGTCTGAATCTTTCTAGTTTGTATTTTGAAATTGAGTGGTATTTTCTTCTCCAGCAGAAGACTTAGTTGTATGAGGTCTACATGGCTACTTGTGTGTTGTCCTGATTGGCTTGCAGGTTTCCTAAAGTTGCTGTGCAGATGGTTAAGTCATTTTGATTACAGAACTCCAGGCACTTTGATTCTTCACACCTTTCACTATATACATGTAACCTCCATGTACATCTGAGAAGCTGTGTTCCACAACAGGATTATTACAAGCCATCAACTGTGATAATGAGGTAGCTGTCATTTTTTAGGAGTTTTCTTAGCACCTTAAACTTAAGGCTATAAATATTACTAATATAGATATAGATTGATTATTCTTCATCACTCAAAGAAAGGTATATTCATCCTTCACACATTCAATAAACATAACTTTTATTGGCCTTCCACAATTCTCAGTTCTGTTTGTCTTAGCATATCAGTTTCATGAGTTCAATCATTGTCTCAGCATCAGGTTTGACACTCAGAAACACTGGTGGTTAAATTTATGAAATCTCATTTATTGGGTTCAACACAGGAAAAGTTACATGTGGGAAAAGGATGAAGCTTCCAGAATACAAGTACATAATAGCATGTTACAGTGAGTGACAGGTATGTGCCAGTGTGCAGATGCGCATGCACACATTGACATATTGAATAAGACAACCATGTAGGAAAGCAGGAAGTCTTTCTTTTATGTATCAATAATTTACTACAACAGATTCCAAAACAAAGAATCTGTTGCTATAGTAACTGAGATTGCACATCATCATCATTCTTTCCTTTGCATTCTGCTCCTTATACACCTCCAGTTCTCTCTCTCTCTCTCTCTCTCTCTATCTCTCTCTCTCTCTATCTCTCTCTCTCTCTCTCTCTCTCTCTCTCTCTCTCTCTCT
>NC_068985.1:72216654-72228438 GCF_001194135.2 Octopus bimaculoides
TTTTTTTTTTTTTTTTTTTTTTGATATTTCCATCTTTTGTCAATACATATCCACAAAAGCACACATACATGTACACACACATACACATACATACAGCTGTGTTGAAGAAATTCACTTTGCAGTCACATGGTTTGATGTGAGTTCCTTTTTTTTTTTAATTTTCAACTTGCTCACTCTGAAGAAAGAGGCAATACCCATGAGCCCAGCAGACTCACTGAGACCAGTAAAGTTGATGCTATTAATGTTCCATTTAAATTCAAACTGTTACAGGTTAATGCCTGCAAGAAAGACATGAACATTTAGATTCCAGAGCCAGTGTTCTGAAGAGAAGAGACCTGGCACAGTGGTTTATGCTGAACCTGGGGTCATTGGATGCAACATCAGTTCAAGAGGGGGTGAGGCAAGTGGTCAAGGGCTCCTAGGTGGTGGAGCTATGAAATTAGTCAGCTCCAAGGTGTAGAGGCTATTATAGTAGCAACTAAAAAGACAGAAGGAAAACATCATGCTTGTGGGCCAGAGGCTGGAGTGTATTCATTAGTAATTGGATGCCAAATCTATTGAGTTGCCTTCCTTTGGATGCTGTCTAAGATGTCTTTGTGCATAGTAGCAGCACACACAGATATGGGTGCAATATTCCATTGTGGGCCTCACTTAAGTCTTGTAGAGTGTTAGCAGTTGTTGCAGGTTGTAATATCTTCTAGCCTTGAAGTGGCTTTAAGTTGTGGCTTTAAGATGTGTATCTTTGCTTTGCTAAAGATGTGCTTTTGCCATGAGAGTTCCTAGGTTATAGTGAAGCTCAGCAATTAGAGCAACAGTTTAGAGGAAGTGTGATGATGCTTTCTTAATATGACAATTGTTTGAATTTTTTGCTATTAAAAGAGACAAGGGATGCATACCAAAAGCTAACTTAACCAGTAGATGAATAGGGATAAATGAAAAAATTGCACCAGACTGAATTAAGTACTTGAGTTAATATGGTGAGGAAAACTTTACCTATTTTCCAGGGTTGATAAAATATGTACCAGTTGAGCACTGAGGTCGATGTAATCAACTTACCCCTCCCCAAAATTGCTGACCTTGTGCCAAAATTTGAAGCCAGTATAGTGAAAACTGCTTAAGACATTAGCCCTGCATAGCATCAAGTTTGTAACTGAAGCCAATAAAAAGAAACGTATATAATGAGTTACTGCACAGTTTCCGTCAACTAAATTCCATTCACATGGTATTAGTCAACTCACTTGCAAAATATACTATACTATAAGATTGAACCAGAACCACATAGCTGTGAAAAAACTTTTTAATCATGCAGCCATGGCTGTAACCAAGAGAAAGTGAAATATTGCACATAGACATTGATAAGAAGATTGTGTATTAACTTGATGATTTAGAATAGTTAATATACATTTTTGGTTGCTGTAATAAGGATTTGTTAAAAATGTTTAAGTACAGGGTTTGGAAGGTGATTGTTGTCATTGATGTCTAGCTCCAGGTCAAACCTGATAAAATAGAGATCAGTAAAACAAGTTTAGTTGACTGAGCAAGGTCTGATTATTAGATATACTGTGTGAAGACCATGCTATGCACTTTGACATGTAGCACTTTGGTGTTAGTTGCTTCTTTTTATCTGTCTCTGTTTTGAGGATTCTGACTTGCCTGTTCAGATCATGTGTGAAGTGACTTGTTTGGAAAAGAGATTACACCACTTAATAGACTTGAATGGGATTGATAAAGAGCATGGAACTTTGGAAAAATGAGATTTAGGCACATAATAGCAATAACCTTTTTGCAATTACCTTCCTGCCTAAGTTTTCTTGCTGGCATCAACTTCAAAATGTTTGAATTGAACATCAGCATTTTCAACATTACCAGTCTCAGAAGACCTACAAAGGTTATTGGAACTACTCCATTCTCCTGATTAAACACTACTATAATTTTTATTAATGAGTGTGTGTGTGTGTGTGTGTGTGTGTGTGCATGCATATATGTATATCACCCCACTTAGTCAAGAGAGCTTTTTCTATGTATTGAGAGTTACTTGGCAACCTCACTAGTACTGGTGCCACGAAAATAAAGCACTCAGTGCATTTTGTATATTCACTGACATTAGGAAAAGCATCCAGCTGTAGAAACCATGCCAAAGCAAACACCAAAGTTCAATGCCATCCTGCAGTTCATCAGATCCTGTCACACTGTCCAACCCATACAAGCATGGAAGATGAATGTTGAATAATAATAATAATAATGATGATGATGATAATAACAACAACAACAACAGTAATAATAATAATGAGGATAATGATATGATATAATACAAGATATTATTTACAATACTAAAAAGAAAAAAAACTAACAAAAAGTGTATTTACTATTACTAATGATCTAATACAACCATCCCAGTTATTCAATCAAGTTCAATTGAGATTAGATACATTTGCTTTGCCATTCCTCTCTATGATCAACAAATCAAGAAACTGCAGCAGAAAAATTAAACTAAATACTATCTCTGCTGCTTGACAGCAATGACACCATATTAGGGAAAGTACAGTAGCAGCAGACTTAAATTCAACCAATTCATTTCTATTTCAATATTTTTCTTTTTCCCAGATTCCTGATAGTTTCCCCCCTTTCTCTCTTATTATTGAATATTTGTGTTATTGATTAGTTTTTGATATCGATTAGGTTTTCAGTGAAAATTTCTTTCATGAAAACTGTAGAAGAAAGGATTACAGAAAATATTTTCATGAGGATTTTTTTTTTTTTTCATTTAATATTGGAAGTTAAAAATTTGAATGACACATTCATATAAAATATAGATATTTGCAATACACTCACTTAGTCATACACATATATCTGTATTTATACATATCATCATCATCATCATTCATCAATATCATCATCACCAGCATCATCATCATCATCATTATTGTTTTTGTATCCACTTTTTCCTGCTGGCTTGGGTCAGACAGGACTTTTCGAGGCTGTGTTTTTACAGCCAGATACCCTTCTTGATGTCAACATTTTTTTTAGTCATTTTTTATAATGCTCACAGATATGGTATCAAACTGTATTCTAAAAAATATATAATTTTATTTACACATATAGGCAAATTTGCTTAATATGTATGCAAATTTATGCATGTATCTAATTATATGCTTGCATGTGCATAAACACATCTTTGTGTTTGCTTGTACATGTTTGTGGGTGCATGCACTTGTTAAATGACTTTGTTGCATCAGATTATGAAATATATTATAACATTATCTCAAGCATTTATGTTTAGAGATATTAGATGATAGTCCATTATAGCTATGTACATAAACTGTTAATTCTGTATTGGGTCATTGTATTTCACTAAGTTGGCATCATTAGACATGAAACATTCACATCTGCGTGACAGATGCCCTCCATCCACTACAATTCATGTTTTGTTTTTTCTGTTTGTTCTTTGTAGCCCTAGAGAACAATATGCGTTCAGTGGTTATTTGCACTAAGTAAATATTTTTATGAGAATGTTTAAGTACATTTTTCTTTTTTTGTTTTCTCTGTTTTTCTCTTTTTAATACTTGTATTTATCACCACTTTGGAACTTGTATAAAAAAAAATTTTTTTTAAATATTCTGTCTCTAGAATTTTGTACCTTCTGACATCATTAATCTGAAGTAAATAATTTCTTTGGTTTTGCTGTTGAATCAAGCAGACCTATTGTTGTTGTTGAATCAAGTATTCGAGTATACATATCATCAAAGATCTTCTGGATATAGTGGTTACAGTTTCCTATATATCGTTCCTATTTTTAAGACTATAGGTTTTGATCTGAGTGAGTTTTATTGACTTTTCTAGCAGAATGAGCAACCTAATATGAGCTCCATTACACTGAAGCAATGCTGATTCACTAGTTATGATCATTTATACCTATCCTAGTACCTGACTGATACTTTATTTTATCACTTGAACAAGCATGAAAAAAAATGTTAGCCTGAGTAGTTTTTGAACTCAAAATATAACCAAAAACCACAAAAGAGAAAGAAAAAATGTTCAATACTCTAACAATTCTGCCAATTTATTATGATTGTTGCTTGCTTCTCAGTAATAAAGCAAATATACAGACACAACTTTTGAAGACAAATGTAAAGAAAGGTACTGTACCAACAATGGTCAGGTAGAGGTCATTCAGTCTTAAAACCCAGTGTTGAACAATACCTGCTAGATATTTCAAGCTACATCTAATGATCTAGGTATATTTTTTTACTCTACTGTGGAGCATGTTTAGTTGAATAGTGTAGACTGCCAATAGTTTCATTTGTAAAGTGATTGCTTCATAGTAACTTTCTTTCATTTATTCATCAAATTTTGCTAGCTGAAAGAGGTAGTGACCTTCCTAACTCAGTGCAATTGATGCCATTAACATTCCACTCAAATTGTTATTGCAAGTCAACTCTAATGAAAAAACATGCAGGGAGAGAATTCCAGAGGGCTGATGTTCTGGGTATAGTGGTTCATGTGAGTCTTGGCTATTAGACACAATACAGGTAATGAAAAGAAGAGAAGTGAGTTGAGATTGCTTGAGTGGTAGTGATGGTGGTAATGGTATAAAATCATCCTGCTCTGAGAAACAGAGGCCAATGTATTAACAATGGCAAAAGCAATGAGAAGACACATGTCTGTGGGTCAGAAAGTGGAGTGTATTTGTGAATGATTTCATGTCACTTAGTTGAGTGGCCTTTCTCTGGATACAGTTGAATTTGTCTGTGTGTGTAGTAGCAGCATTATCCCAGATGGGACAGCAGTACTCCATTATGCATCTCACTTGAGCTCTGAAGAGGCTTAGTGGTTGTCAGCCTAAACTTTACAGAAGCTTTGTAGTTCTCTGTCTTTTCTTCTCCATTCCTCTTGTACTCTCCTGTTTTCTATCTTTGTACTTCCTTCCACTCTCACCATGATATATTATAGTTGCAGTTTGAGATGCATAACTAGATATATGACAGCTGTACACACATGATCAAGGAGCTGCTATATGGTTGGTAGACCTGCTAGAAATAGCAATCAAGTCTCCTTCAAATCATATTTTATTGTCTTTTGCAAAAGAGGAAAATAGTCTGTCTGATTAGGGGTCAAACCTTAGAAACAGACTCAATAAAGACATGTCCTTCCAAGTGATATCTGTCCATTAACTGTCCAATAGAAGTTAGTTAATACTGTCTATGGCTACCATCTTCAGACTTATACCATTAAGCATTATTACTTCATAGACATGATAACTAATATAATTCAGGATTCACATCATGATAATTCAGGATATTACTATATTCTAAGATTATATCATGATAATCTGTGATTGTAACATAGTAATCTGAATTTATATCATGCTAATCCAACTTTATATCATGATAACATAAGATTATATCAGGCTAGGTATCTTGGAACCATATTGCATATCACCATGTTTATATTTTTATTATGCATTTTGTTTCTCCTCTGACTTTTGTTGCTTCAGTTCTATGTACATAAGTGACAGCACATTTATTTCTTCCTATTTTAGAAGTATCTTTTGATAGCACTCATTGGTTCTCTTGCCATCTTCATCTATTCTACTGCTTCTGTTGCATATAATCTACACACATTGTTACTCAGCTCTTGTGCACTGTTTCACTTCTACTCAGTAACTTCATTGTTGGCTAAGAAATTGTGCAAGCACACTTCAGTAGCCCAAGGGGGAAAGCTTCTCTCTTTCTTATCATGAACCACACTGTTTATTTCAAATTGGAGCAGTTTCTTTACAATGGATACAAAGAGAAAGGAGAAATAGAGAAATGGAGAGATCTATATGGATCTGAAGTCAGAGTTGGAGGGAGTGATACATCCAGGATAGAAAGAGAAATTTGGGAAAATTAAAGGGAGTAAGGAATGAGGGATATAATTTATAATTCTTTGCCTGGTGGGTTTGTCTATTTGTTATTTTCTTAGTGTTGTTCATGCAACTGCTTTTCCATCTGATTTCTAGAGGTCTCAGTTCACTTACGTTTAGAACAGGTCGCTGAAGGTCTTTCCACAGAACATAAGCTTCTTAAAGCAGTATCAGACAATTGATTTTCTGTCCTACATTTTCTTTTGTTACTGCTGAAATTTTCATAAATCATGGAACAGTCATTTGCCCATGTCTATCTCTCTCTCTCTCTCTCTCTATATATATATATATATATATATATATGAGATGCACACGAGTGTACGAGTGGTTCAGATATTTTCAAGATGTGTGTGTGCGTGTGTGTGTGTGTGTGCATCATCTTCATAATTCAACATCTATGTTCCATGTTGGTATGAGTGTGTGTATATATATGTATAGCTTTGAGAATATATATATATATATATATATATATATATATATATATATATATATTTGTTCAAAGCTAGATTCAGTCCATTGCTATGAGCTTTTCAAATTGTACTTTTGTTCAAGTCACAAACAGTTTCATTGAATTAATAAATATAAACTAAAACATATATACCAAGCACTTTTTCTTCTATTTTTACACCCAAATATATACATTCATACACTCACCCATACATATGTGTGTGTGTGCATACAAACATACACAAGTATACATATATAGATGTGATACAAGCACATAAGCACAGTATGCATATTTACAGTCGCACACACACACACACACACACACACATGAACTTATCTATTTAGTTAGTCTTGATGTACAGTATATTATAATTATAAGCATTCTTGACATGACCATCTCCATCACTTTATTGTCAATTTTTGTATATCTGATATTATATTGTCCTATATATCCTTCTTTTGCTAAGGCAGTAGGGTGAGGTATGGTGGTGATTTGGCTGCTATGTCTGACAAGTTGAGTGATAACATTGAAACTTTCTCATTTTGCTTCAATAGATCTAGTTTTCAACTGAAGGTTGAATTAAAAATATCCATTTCAAATAATTTAATATTTCTTTTTTCCCCTGTTTTATTTGAAGAATTCTGTTAATATATTTTTCTCGGTTGAAAGACAAAAACATTATCTTTTATTTTCTCTATTTGTTTCTCACTCTTTTAACATACTCTAGTTATCTATCTGTCTGGCTGTGTATTTATCTATATTATCTTGCAGTCTGTCTTCCTTTTTCTCATTGGTTCATAACCAATATCTAAATATCTAAAACAGTAATACCTACATCCAAATAAATAGTCATTTCTTGATAGAAATACTTCTTTGAAATCTTACAATAGATGGTGAATGTAAGCAACATGTATGTGATTGTATAATCGTGTGCATGTGTGTGTAGGTATATATATATACATATATATTCTTTTACTTGTTTCAGTCATTTTGAGCACTGCCTTATTCTTTGTAAGTCTAGTACTTATTCTATTGGTCTCTTTTGCCAAACTGCTAAGTTACAAGGACGTAAATAAACCAGCATTGATTGTCAAGCGATGGTGGGGGACACACACACAGATACAAACACACACACACACACACACATATATATATATATATATATATATTTATATATAATTGTGTGTGTATATATATATATATACATGAGGTCTGATCAATAAGTATCCAAGCTGTTGCCATAGTAACGAAGCAAAAGCACAGAGTGAATTCACTTGGCAAAGATTGACCTTGAACTTTGCTGTGCATGCGCACTAAGTTTTAATGTTCTACCTCACTTCTGTTGTTTACTGCAGTGCTTGGAAGGAAGGTGTGTAGCATGTGACTATCACAGTGACCACAACAGAGAAAGTTGTCTTGGTGATACCTGCTCAGGGGTCTATGCAAAGTTGCAGAAAGTGTATGGAGAGGAGTGTATGAGATGCACACAAGTGTACAAGTGGTTCAGATATTTTCAGGATAGCCAAAAAATGTCCATATTGACAAATGTTCTCAGAGAACTGCAATCACCAGAACTGAGAAAAACATCACAGTTGTGATTGCAGCTGTGAGGGGAAATCGCCGACTTAACATCCGCGAGTTATCAGAGGATGTGCAGATTAATTACAGTTCAGTTCAGTCCATTATCACTGAAGATTTGGGTATGAGATGCATGTCTGCCAAGTTTGTGCCACAACTGCTTTCAGCTGACCAAAAAGACACTCGGGTTTCAGTTGCACAAGATCTCCTTGATTGTGTTGAGAACGATGAAAACTATTTGAAAACTTTGCATAGGCCTCTGAGCGGGTCTCGCCAAGCTTTTGGCAAAATTTAATGCAGATTCTCTGCTCAACTCTGTCATAGTCAATGCAATGATCACACGCTATGCACCTTCCTTCCAATCACTGCTGTAAACAGCGGAAGTGAGCTAGAGCGTTAAAATTTAGTGCGCATGCATAGCAGAGTTTAAGGTCAATCTGTGTCAAGCAGCTTCACTCTGCATGCTTTAGCTTCATTACTATGATAACAGTCCGGATACTTATTCATCAGACCATGCATATATGTATTATAATAGGGGAGGCTGGTTTACATTAGCTGCTCCACATCTTAGAGTGTGCTTCTCCAGATTTATTTTCTTTCACTCGGTTACAAATGAGACAACATAGAGTAGTAGGAACTCTTTGGCTATGCTGGCTTAAAACAATGTCACTAGTGTTTAGTGTCAGGATAGGATATCCCTCATACACTTCATTAACTGGTTGGCATACAAAGAGACACTATAGTATTTAGATGATGACTGTAGGGCTGACTTAATTCTTGCCAAGGGGCAGAACACCCTCTCTAGTGCTTTCAGCTAGTATGGGAGCAGCATATACAGTCTATAGTTAGTAACACTTTTATATAAACAATGGATTGAAAATTCCAAACATGATAAACAGTTGGAACATTTTTAGTAAAAATATCTGGAGAAGACCCGTCAAAACCAAGTGAAATTGTTGTCATGGCCAATGCCAGTGTTGTATAATTGGCACCTGTGCTGGGGACATGTAAAAAGCACCCTTTGAATGTTGGGCTTCATGGAGTGAGTGACAAGTGACTGAGACCTTTGGTGATGTACCATGCTTGAGAGGGCCTGTCAAGCCAAGTGATATCATAGTCATGGCCAGTGCCGGTGTTGTGTAACTGGCAGCTATGCTAGTGGCATGTGAAAAGCACCCACTATACTCTTGGAGTAGTTGGCGTTAGGAAGGGCATCCAGCTATAGAAACCATGCCAAATCAGATTGGAAGCTGGTGCAGCTTACCAGTTTTCATTCAAGCCATCCAACCCATGCCAGCAGGGAAACTGGATGTTTAATGATGATGATGATCTGTGACAAATTTTTCATGGTATCATGTTGAGACTTTGCAAGTGATGTTGAGGCTTTGGAGTGGACAAATATTGGTTTCAAGGCCAGCAACTTTGGGGGAAAAGGGTAAGTTGATTACATCAACCCCAGTGCTTAACTGGTACTTATTTTATGGACCCTCCCAAAAGGATGAAAGGTAAAGTTGACTACAGTGGAGTTTCAACTCATAATGTAAAGACAGACGAAATGCCACTAAGCATTTTGTCTGTCTTGCTCATGACTCTGCCAGCTTGCTATCTTAGAGTGAACAAATATTGTAAGTATAGATGCTTTCTATACTTACAAGTTTCATGGCCCAAAGCAATCTAATAATTGACCATTGCCACTTGAAAGAACATATGTTTGTTACTCATGTAACAAATTTTGTCTGTCTGATGGTAGTCTGCAGAAACATGTCTCTTTGCACAACACCAATTGTCATGATTTTACATTGCATTTAACTGAGAAGAGATGTGAGTTACGGTAAACACTTGTAGACTGTGGCTCGACATACAGTATATTATACTGTACATCAAGCCATCATTTCTATGGAAAATGGTAGAATTTCAAGGTATCTACTCTTCTGGGAATATTCTGGTAAAAGACTCCATCTCACAAACTCAAGTTAAGATAGGCTGTTTTAAATCTGATCTGTAGAAAGTATTATTTGTACGGAATGAAAAAAAAGTAGAAAAGGAATTGACTGAGCATCATGGAGAAAAAATCATTTAAAGTATTCAAGTATTTTGAAGAGAAATGAAACAAGATATAAGAAAAGAAATTAGGCATTAATAATCTCTCCAAATATTCTACTGGTAATTCTAAGTCTTTCTGAGGCAGGTCTAGTTAGCCATTCAAGTTTCATGACCCAAAGCAACGTAATAGTTAACCATTGCTACTTGAAAGAACATGTATGTGTTACTCATGCAACAGGTTGTATCTGTCTCCTGGTAGTCGGCAGAGACATGTCACTTTATACAGCATCAGTTGTGATGATTCTACATTGCATTTAACTAAGAAGAGATCTTAGTTATGGTAAAAGCTACAAAGTTATGGTAAAAAGCTACAAAAAAATCAGCTGGGCTAAAAAGTCAGCTTCACTTTGATGCTCATTATGAAGCAATGATCATGCCTTTTATTGAGTTTGTTAACTTTTTTTTATCTTTAGCTTGTTTCAGTCATTAGACTGTAACCAAGCTTAATCAAACTAATCCACCCCAGTACTTATCTTTTAAGTCCTGTACTTATTTCATCAGGCTCTTTTGATGGACCACAGGTTAAGGGGATGTAAACAAGCCAACACTGGTTGTCAAGCAGTGGTGAGAGACAAGCAAATGCACATAGACACCCACACATAGATATATATATATATGGAAAAGTGGATGTTAAAATGATCATGCTGATGATATGTATATATGCTTGTGTATGTACTGATATATATACATATGTATGAATATATGAATGTATGTGTATTTATATATATGTATAGGCACATACCTACACTTACATAAATACATACTTACAGACACATAGTAAAATAGAAGGCTACAGATAAACAGGGAGCAGAGAGAGAACAACATAAAGACAGGAGGAAGGCAGTAATGCTAAACAGAAGATATGCTTGCTATGAAGAAAGAATACACTCAACCCTGGAATCAATATATTTACCTTCTTTATCGTTTGATAAAATGCATCCCCAGTGACTTCACTGTACTATGTATATCAATAACAAGCAACTTAGTTTATCTCAGCAAGGAAAGTTAAGATAATGAAAGCATAACGAAAAGCGTATAAAAAAAATGCAATAAAACACTGAAAGAAGAGGAAATAGAAACACTATCACTACCATGACCATTTTTGTACCTTAGTATCATCTACCTTACTCTGACCTCAACTCTTCATCTTCTGCCTCTCTCTTTTTTCAATTTTATAATAGTCTTAGTATAAAAGATATGCTCCCAAACAGAATGACTAAGAAGAGGCTGTAGTGAGAAAATATGAAACACACACACAGACTAAAGCACACACAGAAACGCAAAAACTGGCACTCATACATTCAGATGTGTTTTTTTTTCTATGTGTTGGTCTTATGTCATTTGCAACAGATATGTTATTACTCAAATATGAAACTAAGTAATAATGTGTTAATCTCTATATTGACCATATTTGTATACTTATATTTTATTCTTCACCTGTATTGAGTACTGTTTGTTGATGTTAATTCCTTTACAATACTAAATGCATGTACATGATTGCTTATATATTGTGAAGGCACATTGCTTAGTGGTTGGGTATTTGGCTCATGATCATAAGGGTGTCTGTTCTATTCCTGGTGGTACATTGTGTTCTTGAGCAAGACACTTTATTTTATATTGCTCCAGTCTACTCAGCTGGCAAAAATCATGTAATTCCTGTATTTCAAAGGGTCAGCCTTGTCGTAATTGACTGAGTGCCATTTCCATATATATATATATATATATATATATATATATATATATATATATA
>NC_068985.1:72228604-72231104 GCF_001194135.2 Octopus bimaculoides
ACACCAGCACCAGTTGTCAAGTGCTGGTGAGGGACAAACATAGAAACAAAGAAATACACACACACACACACACACACACACACACACACACACATATGACAGGCTTCTTTCAGTTTCCGTCTACCAAATCCACTCACAAGGTTTTGGTCAGCCCGAGGCTATGGTAGAAGACACTTGCCCAAGGTGCCATGCAGTGGGACTGAACCCTGGAACCATGTGGTTGAGAAGCAAGCTTCTTACCACACAACCATGTCTGTGCCTATGCATACAAATATATATATCTATAAATATGCATGCAAATACACACATCTATACATGCACACACACACTCACATATATATAAATATATATACAAGTTTTAGCAGTTTTCTCATGGTCTGTATTCCCTCTAAGCTGTGTACTTGTGTACACACATACACTCGCTTTACAATCAGTACACAAAAATAAAAAGAAAAAAGTGCACACAATGTTTTCATGATGAAATCAAATTTTGGGGGTTTGAAGAAGTTTGAACAGTAGTTACTTACATTGAGGTGCACATGCTTTGCAAAGAAAGACAAAATTTACATACAAGCAAATTTATGTGCACATCCACAGCAAAAAAAAAAAAAATTACAGGGGAGTTAGCTCATGTTTGTGTGTGTGTATATATGTGTAAGTGTATTGCTTCAACACGAAAACATAATATAGTCAAGTATATATATTATAATGCACACATATTTTATATATGCTCTCCCTAGAGATGGACCCATTTTTCTGGCATTAATGTGTATATAAAATTAGGTGCAGATGAGAGCATTATATATGCAGTTTGAGAGTATTATTGATTTTTTATACATGCCAGTTTTGCCACAATCTTTTTGCTGGTCTTGTTAAATTCTACTGGAATCTACCATGACCAGCAAAAAATTTGAGAAAACTCAATACTATCTCTCTGTTTACAATCCAGTTGCTTACTCAAACTTCAGAATTGAACATCAATGATTGCATTCAAAAGAAGGCTATAGATATTCTATAGATATGCTTTTAATTTTTACTTGTTTCAGTCATTAGACCGTGGCAATGCTGGAGCACCACCTTGAAGAATTTTTAGTTGAAGGAATTGACCCCAGTACTTATTTTTGTTAAGCTTGGTGCTTATTTTATTGGTCTGTTTTGCTGAACTGCTAAGTTACAGGGACGTAAACATACCAACACTGGTTGCCAAGTGCTGGTGGGGATATATATATATATATATATATATAT
Organism: Octopus bimaculoides; assembly: GCF_001194135.2. Classification (NCBI taxonomy): domain Eukaryota; kingdom Metazoa; phylum Mollusca; class Cephalopoda; order Octopoda; family Octopodidae; genus Octopus; species Octopus bimaculoides. The sequence continues at coordinate 72,229,850 of NC_068985.1, forward strand.
ATATGTGTGTGTACATATATACATTTACATACACACACGCACACATATATCTATATAAAATACACTTTAATTGAAATACAGCTTCCCTAAGATGAAACATAGCTAATATAATAAATGTGAATGTCAGTGTGTCACACTTTTTCAACATTACTCCTAGAGGCCATAGCCCAACATATCGTACCATTTTGGAATCTAGTTGACTCTGTGAGTAAATTAAAGACATTCCGGGCCGAATCTGGACCTGCAATCCTGAAATTTTGGATTTCTATGTTTTCATTACTGCGATTGTTTTCGACAAATTTTTTTACATGATTTTTAGCGACAAATATGATGATCATTGGGATATGACCCTGGAGGAAGCAATTGCAACAGATTCTCCAAAACAATTCAGAGATCTGTTTGCAGATCTTCCCATTCGGGGTTAGTTTCTTAAAAGCTACATACTACCTTAAAATCCACCCTATCGGGCGGCTTTTAAATCTAGTATATATATATATGTATATATATACAATGGGTTTCTTTCAGTTTCCATTTATCAAATCCACTTATAAGGCCTTGGTTGGCCCAAGATTATTGTAAAAGACACTTGCTCACAAAATAGTCATCTATTCACTTAGAAGGCAAGAGTCAACCTGACATTATACTAAATAACATTTAACCAAGATACTGGAATCAAACCCAGTACTTCATGATAGTGAAACAAACGTTTTAACCACACTAACATAGGTTCATGCATACACGTGTTCAGTCTTTCATACACTGGGAGGAAGAAATCAAGAAAATAAATGACTTAGAGATGGAATTGGAGAGAGACAGTTAAAGAAGAGAGACAAACAGACTTTTTAGTCATCTGAGTATCTATGACCACATTATTCAGTGTCTTTTCTATTTTATGACATAATCTATTATGTATATATGTGTGTGTATATACTGGTTTGGTCTAAAAGTAGGGGATGTGCCCATAGCATTTGCAGAGTCTCTGAGACCAGGAAGATTGATACACTAATATTCTACTTACACTGTTGCCAGTTTAACAGCTGCAAGAGAAGCCTAGACAGGGTAGGAATTCCAGAGAATTGCATTTTGGATGGTTTGGGGTTTGAGAGTTGAACACAGTATTGTTAACAAGAGGAAAAAGAGTCAAGGGAGTCTGAGTAAAGTTTGTTTGGGACCAACCTGCTCTGTAGAGTAGAGGTAATTATAGTTGCAGTACAAAAAGTATAGTGAGAGGTCACAGCACATCTGTGTGTAAGCA
>NC_068985.1:72236104-72237854 GCF_001194135.2 Octopus bimaculoides
AACTTCTTAAACTCTCAACCATGGTGTGTCCACCATAGTTACACATACACTGTTAGTGGTCAAGAAGTAACCATAGTTACATACGCGCCCTGTAGTCAGTAAGTAAATATAGCTAAACTTTCTCTCCTAATGATGAAGAAATCACAATAGCCATGCAGATGCATACCTACGCACACCCTCAATAGTCAATAGGTGACCATATCTGTACAAACACTGCTATAGGTCATTAAATTACCATAGTACCAACATATTAACAGCTGGTATGTGGATATTTGAAGATATCTCACAAAGTGATGACCATGCCCAATATCGTTGTGGGTTACTCTTTGGCAAGGCAAAACACTCATTCAGCCACCATGCCAGGCATACGGCAAAGACATGGGAATGCAACATGGTGGATTGTGAAGAGGTAGCAGAAGAGCTCAGATGAATTATTAGTGATACTTACCTTGATGCTGAGTGGAGGAATCCTAGAAGGTCAATGGTCAGAATCACCAAGTTCTATTAAGAGAGTAACTGCAATGCATCCATAGGGGTGGCATCTATGGTTGTGTATCCAGCAAATGAAAGATTCACTATGACTCAAGCTCCCAATTTAAATTCATAATAGTGGAACTGGCAAGAGTCATGAGAATCCATGAAAGCAGCAAAAAGAGAAAAACAGTAGTTAATAAGTTACCATATGACCCAAACACTACTTGGCCAATAATGAGTAAACCAATAACTGATTTTAAATTAACCACTAAGGTTGACTTCACTTGATAAAATAGGAAAAAAACAAGAGCTATAGATGGTTAAATCAACTATTCCTTCCCAAATTTGTAGCCTTATGTATGCCAATGTAAGAAGTCATTATCAATATCAATGATAAACTCCAAATTGTGTAAGAAAAAATACATTGATGTATTTCAGGTATGAGCAACATTTTATGAGAATTGAGCTACCTGAGACATGGCTCATCATCTGGTGGGCTCTACTATTAAGAAATTCAAGGTCATTTTTCATTAGGCATGCTATCCAGAAAGCTTAGTGGGACATCATTTGAAGGCTAAAATGATGTAAAGCACATTGGGAGCAGCAATGTGTAACAATATCTCATAGTCTGGTTGACCACACGATCTCATTGTGTATGTATATATATATATATGTGTGTGTGTGTGTGTGTATATATATATATGTGTGTGTGTGTGTGGTGGTTTTTGGTGAGCAGCATCGATTTTACAATTCTGTAAGTAATAATTATATTTTATAAGCTTAAGGCTTATAAGCGGTCACCATGCAATGACTAAAGAAAAGTCTAATATTAGAGCATATAAGCACACAACAGAAAAAAGTAGAGTACGCGTACAAGAGCCCTACTTTCTCTGTCAATTATATGCCCAAATATTAGACTATCTTTTGTAGTCATTGCATGGTATAAGCTTTAAACTTCTAAAACATTAATATATATATATTTATGTACGTCCTGTACCCATGTGTGCATATATATGTATATATATATCTATATATATATATATATATATATATATATATATACATACATACATATTATGTATGTGTATGTATATATATGTATGTATATATGTATTTACATGTGTATATATATATATATAAAACAAAACTATTGCTAACTCTATGACCAGACAGTAAATTTTTGTTTTAACAGTTACTGTTCTATTCTTTAGAGTGTGCTTCTTGTCTTATATATGTTTTATTGACTATATATGTGCGTGTGTGTATAAATATATAT
>NC_068985.1:72240525-72243025 GCF_001194135.2 Octopus bimaculoides
TTTATTAGTGTTACCACACATTTCCATGCATGTTTTGTTTTGTTTTTACATTGCTTTTCTTCTTCCTGATTGCTGTTTCCTAACTGCTACATTCACAGTTATTTCATTACCATTCCGTGGTATAGTCCTCCCTGTCTGCTGCTGTTATGGCAATAGCTCTCTATTAACTACCACTCTTAGCTGTTGTTACATTTACACTTTGTGTTTTCACACAATTACTTATTGCCAATTGTACTTCATATAGTTTCTTCCTGGCAAATACATTTTTAGATTTTCGCCTCCAACCATTTTTTTTTTTTTGTTATCTAAAATAACAACAGCAACAACTACTGTACTGTCATCTTCACCTCTGTGGCCACTACTTTACCTGTCATCTCCTTCAGGGTTGATAAAGTATATATCAGTCTTGTACAGGTATTGCTATAATTGACTGTTGCCTCTGTCCCAAATTTTGCCCATTAGATTGTTAGATTATTATCATCATTACTATTGTTTTTAAGTGGTGAATTGAGAGAATCATTGAAATGTTGCCTTGTGGTATTTGTTCTGGATCATTACATTCTGAGTCCAAATCCTACCAAGGTCACCTTTGCATTTCATCCTTCTGGGATCAAAGTGCCAATCAAGTTCTCGCAGACGACGCAAAATCACTATCCTTGTACCTAAATATAAAACTTATCATCACCATCATCATAGAGGCATGTGGCTTAGTGGTTAGTGTATTCGGCTCATAATTGCAAGGTCGTGAGTTCAATTCCCAGTGACACTTTATTTCATGTTGCTTCAGTCCACTCAGCTGGCAAAGATTATTAGTAACTGTATTTCAAAGGGCTAGCCTTGTCACATTCTGCATCATACTGAATCTCCCTCAGAACTACATTAAGGGTACATCTGTCTGTGAAGTGCTCAACCACATTCATGTTAACTTCACAATCAAGCTGTTCTGTTGATGAGATCAACTGGAACTCGTGTCATCATAACCAACAGAATGCCAGTTTTATCATCATCATCATGATAATAATTTTGGTTTGAAATTTTGGCACAAAGCTAGCAGCTTTGGGGGAGGGGTAAGTCGATTACATCGACCCTAGTGCTCAACTGGTACTTATTTTATTGACCCTGAAAGATGAAGGGTAAAGTCACCTCTACAGAATTTGGAATCAGAACATAAAGACAGAGGCAAAATGTTACTAAACATTTTGATAATCATAATAATTTTAACTGTTGTATGTGCATTTCAACTGCACTCTCAGCTTCATGCTGGTGTTATTGGACTTTGTGCAACATTTTCTTCTAGAGTATAGAACTGTGCTAGTATATTTCATCAGTTTTGCTTTGTTGTAGGATTGGTTTGGTTGTTATGTCCGTTTGTTGTGTATAATATTTGCAATATGTCTTATTTTATTTGGTGGTATGTGTACGTGTTTCATATGTAGTTTATGATTGGTGGTATTTTAATGTTGGCTAGTGATTGTGTAGGCTATGTGCTATGTAGAATGTGTTTTATTATTGTGTGGCAACTATGTAGAATGTGTGTCATTATTGAGTATTGATTATGTAAATGTTTGTATTGCGTTATTTAATTAGATGGTGATTGTATTTCATATATGCTCTGTACATTGGTGTTCTATGTTTTATTACTGGATGGCGATAAAGGCAACAAGCTGGTACAATCATTAGCATGCTGGGCAAAATGCTTAGTGGCATTTCATTCATCTTTGTGTTCTGCATTGAAATTCCACTGAGGTCGACTTTGCCTTTCATCCCTTCAGGGTCAGTAAAATGAGTATCAGTTGAGCATTGGGTGGGGAAGTCAATGTAATCGACTTACCCCTCTCCCAAACTTGCAGGCCTTGTGCCAAAATTTCAATCCAATACAGGATGGTAATCATGATTACTATGTGTGCTGTGTAGGTTGCAATATATTATTTAGTGGCTCTTGAGTAGAATATGAGTTATATGAGCTATAGATTGAGTGTGGGAAATGTGAGCAGAATTAATAAAGTAATGGACAGTATACTTTATATTACTGTGTTCAGCCCCATCACATTCCTATTTGAGATCTTCTTGGAGTTGACACTCCTAGTTGAAATAAATAAGTACCATTATAATGGAGGAATACATTGGTAAAAATAGCATTGTAGCATACAAAATACCTTGTAGAATTTAGTTTTTTGCTTCTCTCTACATTTTAAATTGTAATCACAAGTCAGACTCAGGGGTAATAATTGAATACTAGTAATGTACTGAGGTTGATAAAATCAACTGCTTTGTCCACTGTCTTGCTTTCTTGTTTTTCAGTTATTTATTATTTATATATTTATTTTTTATTCTTTATATTTATGTTCTTTATTCTTTACTTTTGTATTTTTTATTGTATTTGTTTCATCTTCCTCTGCTTTCTTGCTTTTTTTTTTCTCCTTCATTCTGGTCTTTTTGTTTTTCCTCTCATTCTTCTTTTTCTCCTTCTCCTCCTCTTCCTCCTTGTTACACGCTATAT
>NC_068985.1:72245021-72245546 GCF_001194135.2 Octopus bimaculoides
CAACAGACATCAGCCAGTAAACATTCTAGTATATCTATTTATTCCAATGTATTCTTCTAATACATTGGAATAAATAGACATACTAGAATGTTTACTGGCTGATGTCTGTTGATTTTGTATCCTCTCCACTTTCTTATTTGCCATATAAATCAAGGGTATAACACTCAATTGCAAGCTTGCCATGCAATAACTAGCACTTGAGGAAGAATAACTGGGTACACTGCCAGCAGTATATTGGATAGATACTATCCCTTAGTTGGTTTCTCAACCTCTAGCTCACACACACACACACATATGTGTGTGTGTGTGCGTGTATCATCATCATCGTTTAACGTCCGCCTTCCATGCTAGCAGAGTTTCTACAGCTGGATGCCCTTCCTAATGCCAACCACTCAGAGAGTGTAGTGGGTGCTTTTACGTGTCACCCGCACGAAGGCCAGTCAGGCGGTACTGGCAACGGCCACGCTCGAAATGGTGTCTTTTATGTGCCACCCGCACAAAAGCCAGTCCAGGGGCACTGGCAAC
>NC_068985.1:72246260-72252129 GCF_001194135.2 Octopus bimaculoides
ATGACTTTGATTCACTATAATGATTCATAATAATAATTTTTATATTTCATAATTCCACCTCAAATCATTTAATTGTATGTATACAACTTTCCTTTTCTTAAAAAAGCCTTTATTTTTTTATATCTAATGTGCCTTTTCTTTATTTTCTTTTTTAATTTTACCCTATTTATACCACGTGTAGTCTTTTCTCTTTGAAACCTATTTCTATTATATATATATATATATATATATATATCTATATATATAGTTCATAAATGAGAGTCAGATATTCTCAGTATAGAATACAGTTCGTAGTGCTCAAGTGGTTTAAACTTGAATGGGTAGAGGATTAAATATAAGGATAAGCAAGTTAGGCTGGTCGATATACAAAGAATATTAAATTTAATACAAAAAATGTATATATGTTTACATACAAAAAGGTCCAGCTTGCATAGAATAGAAATGATATCAAGAATTAAAGGGGTTGAAAAAGAGTATTACAAATTCAACAGCTGTTTCTGGGAGCTAGCTAGTCTAAAATAATGATGATAAATTGATTCCATTGTCAGATGATATGAGCCTCCATCTTCAGGAAAGAAATCTTACATTTGAGATGTTGACAGGAAGGAGATTAAAGATGGAATATATATATATGTGTACACACACACACACACACATATATACACACACGCATATATACACACACACATATATATATATACAGAGAGACAGAGATAAATATATATATAAGAATAGAAAACTCTGGGACACAAGTGGAATTTCAAGTGCAATGAACTCTCACCCATACATTCATGTGTGTGTGTGTATATATATATATATATATATATATACACTCATACACACACATATATATGCATACATATGTATATATATGTACCTATACTAGTATATATATATGTATGTTTTTGTGTGTGTATATTCTAGTATATATACATATATTTATACGCATAATCATTTCTAATTGTAATTGTCATATTAAACAGATTGCTGGCAGGGAAGAAGGCCTTTAGCTATGATAATTACATACACCTAGCAAGGAAGTGTTCTATCAATGTACTAACATGACAGTTGTTTTGATGTACTGACATAACACTTCATTACCAACAACCATCATTTCAAAATGTTGCTGCTATACTATGTTGCTAATAAAATATGAGCAACAGTATACATGTGTGTGTGTGTGTGTGTGTGTGGGTGTGTGTGTGTGTGTGTGTGTAATACATTATATCCTACAGTGCATTCAGTTCTAGCTTTCACTATGTAGTCAATAATGCAATAATAGATTGTAACTTTGTTTACATTGTCTCATACATATACATACATATTTTGAGATATAGATGTATGTGTTTGAGATACATAGTATATTTATATACTATGTGATATATATATATATATATATATATATATATATATATATACTCTCCTACCTCAAGTAGCTGCAAGGAAGATGTATATCATAATACTGCACGAGAAATCTCTGTTCCCCATTAGTTTTTTTTTAAAGCTCTCAGTGTCTTGCTGTTTCTCCCAATGACACCAGTGCCACTGAGTGGTCTTTGCCCTCTTTTAGAGTACAAAAGACTTCAAAATATACATTGTGTGTGTGTGTGTGCGTGTGTGCATGTATATATGTGTAAAGCATAATTATATGATTGAGAAAAGATTTAGCAGAAATGTGATACTTGTGTTTGTGCTACAGTGGTGTACTGCTGATGTTCATTAGCCAATTTCCTAATGAGAAAGCTCCAAGAAAATTTCTTAGATAAGACTATCCCTCTGTAACTTGCATTGACCAGGAGAAGGCAAACTTGAAAAAATACCATGCTCTGTAGTCTATTTGTTGTTAAAAAAAAATTGGACATTGATGAGTGGCATGAGATAGTCATGCAAGCCATGTACCAATATATTGTAATGAGTCCAACAAGAGGTTTAACATGCAGTATATGCCCATCAGAGCTCAGTTCTAAGCACCCACATATTTATCATAGTTTTCCAAGGTATAATACTGGAGTTTAATAAGCCTAGTTGCTTATAGATTTTGTACACTAATAACCGAGTTCTCATAGCTGAATCTGTAAAAGATTTAAGACAAGCTTCATTTTTTTTATTTGGTTTGCAAGATTCTTTATGTCAATTCATATGTAAAAACAAATTTTGCCTTGGGAAAGTCATTATGCCAATATTAATAACACACGCACTGGTTCAATTCCACTCCTTGACTAATTGTAAAGGAGTGAAATTGAACCAGTGCATAGTGGAACTGAAGCAGTGCTTGTTTTATTAATATTGGCATAATGACTCTCCTAAGGCACAACAAAATTTAAGACAAGAAATTTTAAATAAAGAGGCATATCCCAGAAGGAAGAGACTTCAAAGAAGACAGGACTTTATTGCCACTGGGGAAATGTTCATGTTTAATATGCAGAAAAGAACCAGATAGGAACTCTGTTCTTTATAGAAAATGTAAATATGATGATTGACAGACTGACAGAGAATGAAGATATGTATGTAACTGATACACAGAAGTTATTATACAGGGTGCAGGCAGAAATACCTCCCACATTTTAAACTTTCACCTATGTGTTGCTAATGAACTTATGCAAGTGCCAATAATGTTTTCATTTAGCTAATGAACAAAAACTGTAACCCTTTGTTTAAACAACAGTAAAATTAATTTTTCTTAAATATTGTTTCTTTTTTCCTTTTGTCAACCTTTCAAATGTGGGAGATATTTCTGCCGCACCCTGTAATAAAAGCAACTACAAAATATAATTCTTTCAAAGACCCAAAAGGTTTCCCCATAAGTAGGTCAGGGTATTCTGAAGACTTGGAAGCTAGAGTAAAAGAGGGATGTAAAAAGTTCTGGGAGCTATTACCTTTCCTAGTAACAAGGAGATTCTCTCTCTCTAAATGGAGAGATGGATTTTATGATGATTCTTGTGTATGAAGTGTGACGTTACATGGTAACAAAATATTGGCTCTTAATGCAGACAATGTGTAAAGGCAAGAAAAAATAAGGCAAGCATACCCTACTGGATGTGTAATGATCAGATGAGCTAAAAGATAAATTGTACCTGAGTGGAATCAGATTTAGTGTGTGAAAGATATTTCACTGGTACAGACATGTGATGCTTATAGAGGCACAATACTCAAGTGCAGAAAATGTCAAGAGATGTACGTGGAAAGAACTTAAAGGGGAGGAAAACTGTGGAGGATGTTGTGAAAATTTGCTGAACCTCATAAAGTAGATAACAAATGGCAAGGCATTGTGTTAAAGAAGACACATCCAACGCATGGAATCATGGAAAATCAAATGTAAAATGACATATATGAGGATAAGCCTTTCAATAACTGCAGTTTGTTTTTAATTATTTTTCTTCTTGATGAAATATTTCTTTCATACATATCACTAAATAGTGTCTCCCTCTAACCACTATGGTGTACGTATGACCTCCATATTTCAATTAAGAAAAGCAGTAATCCCTTTTCTGTGGGCAGCAGGTGCATCAATGGTTAAAATCCATAGAAGGCTTTCTATACAGTATGGAAACAGTGTTATGCTGCATGTCTATGTACAGTTCACAAAATGGTTGCTTAAGAAACTATTTGGTTGCATTTATCAAGAAGGAACAGGATACTTGATCCCTTCCTATTCTGATGACAGCATTAAAAGAGTCCAAGATATGATTCTGTTCAACAGACAGGTAATTATAGATGAGATGTCAAAAATTATGCAAGTTAATCATGGTTCTGCCTATCAAACTGTCCACAACAGACTTGGCCATAGTTAATGCATTGTAGCAACTAGAAGGAGACCACATTTAGTGATACACATGCTACTAATCTTTCTACCTAAAAAAGAAAAAAAAAGAAAAGTGCATTACGAATAATTACTGGTCCATTTTTGTTACATGCATACACCCGCATGAATATTGTTGCTTTTACTGTCTTGCATTTATTATAACCATGCTATGCTTAAAATATTGGTTCTTCTTCAGTTACCATATTTAAGCAGTGCTTTGTCTAGTAAGTACCTAGATGGATGGCTGCTTGAAATTTTTGAGTACCATAATGTGCCTTTATAGAATAAAGAAATTGTCAATGTTGCTGTGCCATAATGGTGGCAATGATGATGATAGCGGCAAGTTGATGAAGCTATTAGCATGCCAGACAAAATGTTAGCAGAATTTAACCTGCTTTTATGTCCTGTTCAAGTTTCTCTGAAGACTACTCTGCCTTTCATCTTTATGGAGTCGATCAAATAAGGACCAGTTAAACACTGGAGTCAATCTAATCAACAGGTCTTGTGCTATATTAGAAAGGATGATTATTAGTATTAAGGCAACAAGGTGGCAGAATCGTTAGCTGCCAAGTGGACAAATGGCATTTCATCCATCTCTACATTCTGAGTTCATATTCTTCTGAGGTTGACTTTGGCTTTCATTCTTTTAGGGTTAATAAAATAAATATCAGTTTAGTACTGGGATTGATGTTATCACCTTACCCGCTCCCCAAAATTGCTGGCTTTATACCAAACTGTGAAACCATTTTTATTGCTACTACTTCTGCTGCTGCTCATTTTTTCCTAACATATCAATAACAGTTATGCATGATGGCGTAATGTTTTTTTGATTTTTTTTAATTTGAACATCACAGTGTTTCCTGAGATTGAAATATATATATGTGTGTGTGTGTGTATGTGTATGTGTGTGTGTGTATATATATATATATATATATATATATACAAACAAACTTGTATGCATGCTACACTGAACAGAACCACTGTTCAGAGATAATCCATGTTTGTCTTGCAGTAATTAACTTTGCATGACTGTGTCGATAAGAGGTTTGGTTTGCAACCATAAGCTTTTGAATTTTATCCCAATGTGTGGCACCTTAGACAGATGTCTTCTACTACAGTGTCAAGTTGACCAATACTTTGTGAGTGAAATTTAGTAAAAGGAAAACTGAACTAAAGCCTATTATATATACACAGGTTTGCATGTGTGTATGTGTGTTTGCATGGAGACACAATGGCCCAGTGGTTAGGGCAGCGGACTCGCAGTCATAGGATCGTGGTTTCGATTCCCAGACCGGGCGTTGTGAGTGTTTATTGTGCGAAAACACCTAAAGCTCCACGAGGCTCCGGCAGGGGATGGTGGCGAACCCTGCTGTACTCTTTCACCACAACTTTCTCTCATTCTTACATCCTGTTTCTGTTGTGCCTGTAATTTGAAGGGTCAGCCTTGTCACACTTTGTCACGCTGAATATCCCCAAGAACTATGTTAAGGGTACACATGTCTGTGGAGTGCTCAGCCACTTGCACGTTAATTTCACGAGTAGGCTGTTCCGTTGATCGGATCAACTAGAACCCTCAACGTTGTAAGTGACGGAGTGCCAACAACAACGTGTGTTTGCATGTCTGCACCAATAGGGCAGTGGTGTTTGTTATTTTCTCTATAAATGATGTCCCACTGCTTGGCAGTTCAACACATGAAAGCTAATAATATAAAACACCTAACTTGAAAATAAAGGTTGATGTTAGGAGAGGCATCCAGCGATAGAATAGTTACTCTAAGAAGCCACATCCAGCCCAGGCCATTATGGGAAAAGTGTATATAAAAATGCTGATGGAAATGATAATTGTATACATATTTATATATACATTTTTGTACATACATCTACCTTTTTATCTATTTGTCTATCTGACTCTCTGTTTACATACCTATCTGTTTATATATCTATATATAAACAGATACATGTGTGTATGTTATGTGTGTGCATATATATGTGTGTGTGTGTATGTAGGTATGTATATGTGTGTGTGTGTAATATATATATATATATATATATATATATATATATATA
>NC_068985.1:72252150-72252879 GCF_001194135.2 Octopus bimaculoides
ATATATATATATATATATATATATATTCTTCTGCATTTCTAATTTAATTTATGCTGTATATTTAACTTATTTTTACTAGTTTTTGCTTAGCTTTTATGTATGACCTGATTAATATCTTTTGATATCCAACATTGATATTCATACTTACATTGAAAACATTTCTCACCATCCCATTCCTGTATTCCAATCCGTATTTCATTAGTATTATCAACAAAATATTGAAATTACTTCGAAGAAATTCCCCAAACAAATTTTTGAATTATTTCCCCCTCTTTTTCATTGTTTGTTTTCATTGGAATGTTTGGTTTGCCTTTTTTTTTTCGTTTGTTTTTTGCTTATTTTTCACTAGATTTTAAATAATTAGCTTGAGTGTATATTTGAATTGAATTTTTTTTTTTTTTTTTATATATATTATTTAATCCTATTTATTCATATTCTTTTACTTGTTTCAGTCATTGGGATACCATCTTCAAAGGTTTAAAATTATTATATTGATTTTAGTATTCTATTACTTCTTTATCGAACTTGTATGATGGTGTGTCAAAGTTGACCTGGAGATAAAGGGACAGAACTGGGAATGAACAAATGTTACTGCTAGATAGTTTTACCCAATGCACCAATTCTGCAATCTGACAGCAATATATGTCAAAGAATATATACAGATGCATACACACACACACACACACACACACACACACACACACACACACACACACACACACACACACA